>NC_142477.1:23020178-23323208 GCF_049115385.1 Moschus berezovskii | reverse complement strand
CTCAGGAGAAACCAATCCTACAAAACGTTGATTTCAGACCTTCTAGTTTCCAGAACTTTGAGACAATAAACTCATTTTAAGCCACCCAGTTTGTGGTACTTTACTACAAATAACAGATTTTATATCAAAAGAAAATAAATGGAATGTAGTAACTTATTTATTTTAGAACCTAATGTTTATTTTATTCTAAACTAAAACTCAAAACTATGATGAATTCTTGTGGGGTTTGTGGACCAGGGATTATTTTAGGCAATTAAGGTACAGCAATGAAAATACAACAAGCAAAAATCTTTGGCTTTATGAAGCTTTCATTCTAGTGGAAAAGAACAAACAGTTGCCAAAAACTATAAATAAATTTCTATAATGACAATAAGGAAGTTCGTGTGATGACAATAAGAAACATAAGAGAGAGAGGCAAATGGAGTCTCTGGGAAAGGTAAGAACAGTACACTGTGGCCAATTTGCTGCTGATGAGATGAAAACACACATTATCTATTGGACCCGGCAATATGAGAATTATTGAAGGGAAGAGCACATGAAAACGTATACTGTTGCTATAGCTTCTGTGGAGGGAAACAAACTACATCACCTGGCAAAGACACAGATACACGCCTGCGTTAAAGAAAGACTTTCAACTCAGTGTGGGGAATACTAATCAACACCCTACTTCCGGCATTCAGCTTCTCAAGATCTATGTCAGGTGCTGATGGGCATCTTGCTGGAAATGTATGGTCTAGATTTAATGGTGTGAGGGGTAAATTTAGAAAGCCAACCATCTTTTATTTCCCTGTGAGGAATAAACATGTATGTGTGTTTATTCATATGTATTTATGTGTGTGTATGTATGTGTATCTAAATATATGTGTGTGTGCGTGCACATATTTATCTGTTTCTGTATGCATGTACTCCAAATTGGAATGTCACTTCCCCAACACAGAGCTTTCAAAACAACAGTGATTTTGGAAGGAAAGTAGTTGAGCAAAAATCTGACAATTTTTTGATCCATGTGACTCTAACTTGAAACCTTGTAGCATTCGTCTGGCAAGTGGAATCATTCAAAAATGAGTCCACTCATATGCCAAGGGCCTCAATGAGAAGAGCTGTGGAACTGGGCTCAGACGCATCCAAAGCATGTTCCATCTCAGAGCACCTCTATGTGGTCTCTATCACGGTAATTAGACCACTTACCTGAAGGCTCAGAGCTCATATATACTAACGCAGAAGCTTCCAGACCTCTTAAGTCCAGGGAAGAAATTGATATACTGTCACTTCTACTGTACTGTGTTGGTCAAAGCAGTCATAGATCAGCAATGGATAATGGCATTGGTATTTGATACCCTGCAGAAAGACCATAACCAGCTAATGACCACTTGCATCAAGATAAATCTCAGGTTTCTAAGTTTCTCACTCTTTATTCTTTTGGACAAAATACTGAACCCTCAGCTTTAAAGTAAGATCATTTGGTTACCTATGGTTGAAAGTGAAAGTGTTAGTCACTTAGCTGTGTCCAACTCTTTGCAACCCCATGGACTGTAGCCCACCAGGCTCTTCCATCCATGGAATTCTCCAGGCAAGAACACTGGAGTGGGTAGCCATTCCCTTCTCCCAGTTGATCATCCTCAAGGATCAAACCCAGTTCTCCTGCATTGCAGGCAGATTCTTTACTGTGTGAGCCACCAGGGAAGCCTCAATGCAAGAGACCCAGGTTTCATCCCTGGATCTAGAAGATCCCCTGGAGAAGGAAATGTCTACCCACCCTGGTATTCTTGCCTGGATAATCCCATGGTCAGAGGAGCTTGGCAGGCTACAGTCCATGGGGTTGCAAAGAGTCGGACATGACTGAACATTTAACACTTTCATAACCTATGATTATCTACCATCTTTCTGACCTCTTGTTGATTATAGTAAGAACTTTGATTCTGGTGCTATTAGAACCTAAGCTGGTCAAGAGAAAGCAATTTTTTCTGATACCACACTATCAAGATGCAGACATTCTCCCAAAATCAATTTCAGGCTCTTTGGCAGTATTTTCCTCAATTTACTCACAAGGAATCAAAATTGCAGAAGGCAGTGATAATGACAGCAGACTCTGAATTCTAATTGCATAGCTTAAATACTGATTCTATCATACCCATCTATCCTTGGGCAATCTTCTTAACCTTTCTGTTCTTGAAATCCCTGTTTGATTAAAAAAGGGGATAATATAGATAACTTCCATAGTCAGTTGAAGTGAGGATTTAGTATGAGGATTAGTGATTTAACCTAAAGCATTCCTCATTATGCTCAATAAATACCAAATAACTGTCAATAGTTACATTATCAGCAACATCATCACCATTGGAATTTCATCCCGTCTTTTTTTGAAGTTTATACTTTATTTTTCTCCCTATAATGCTGTTGCAATACATTTTTTCTGAATGGAGTAGTTAAGCTGAAAGCCTAAAAGTCTATATAATATTTGGCTTTCACGAATTCCCTGGAAAAGCTGTGATTATCAATGCGGTTATTAAATATATTGACTTGAAACACTGGGGCTTCCCAGGTGGCATAGTAATAAAGAATCCGCCTGCCAATGCAGGAGATACAAGAGATACAAGTTTGATCCCTTAGTTGGGATGATCCCCTGGAGTAGGAAAAGGCAATCCACTCCAATATTCTTGCCTAGAAAATTCCATGGACAGAGGAGCCTGACTGGCTACAGTTCATGTGGTTTCAAAAAGTCGAACATGACTGAGCAACTAAGCACACACACACACACACACACAACACAGAAAGACAGGTCTTTTGAGATTGTAGATCACATTGAAACACTAGAAATAGATATAAGCAAATGCAAAAAGATAAAAAGAAAGAAACATGCAAATAAAACCTTCGAGGTCAGAAGCATATTTAACGATGCATAAACACAACTACTGGAGAAGGAAATGGCAACCCACTCCAGTGTTCTTGCCTGGAGAATCCCAGGGACGGGGGAGCCTGGTGGGCTTCCGTCTATGGGGTCACACAGAGTCGGACACGACTGAAGTGACTTAGCAGTAGCAGCAAACACAACTACCTTCTTGTTGGATCTGTCTGATCTGTGCCCCCAAATCCATACAGAGGGTAATACCTATTTTTATAATTCTGTTTCTCTCTCCACCTCCTCCTCTCCTCTCCTCCTCCCTGTCTCCCTCTCTCTCTATCCACCACCCCAGACCCCCCCCGTCTCTTTCTTTCACAATATCACAAGTCTCTCCTAAGTGCCCACAAGGTCTGAGGACTTCATTATTTGAACTAATAGGACTGTGGCATTCTGTCAGGAAGCCCTCGGTTACATTTTGGCTTCTGCTGATTTCTCATCTGGAGATCATTACTTAAACTTTGCACTTTCTGTCCCACGAAGAACATGGGGAAAAATAATATACCTGAAGAGAGTGCCTGAGTCACAGTTCATACTCAAAACATATAAATTCACCATTCTTTTAGCCTCACCAGAAATAAAATGCTTCATCGTCAATTTTGAGGGTAGGAAGAAAAAACATGTAGAAGAGGGAAAAATTGAATCTTCCTGTTAAATTATAAATTATAAAAATGTCTACATTCCTGAATTTATGATGATTAACTCCATGAGTTATAGCTTGAAGCTAAATGTTTATTTTTAATTCTGAGATGCCAGTGTTTCATATAATATAAATTTTCTTTAAAAATAAGATGTATCATATAATGAAAATATAAATAAAAGTCTGAAGTTTAATTAGATATTTAGTCACCCATAGGGGTGGCAGCGGAGCTATTCAAACTTTCAGTCACTTGAGGAACAAACCATAGAAATATTCAGAGTATTAATGAGTACCTAAATCTCTATTATTTCTCACAGTAATTTTCCAATGGAGTCAATCTTGTCAATACATCCATGCACATTCTGTACCTGCCCCTTCGTTCATGACAGATCCCCTTTCCAAGGGTTCCTTGCTTCTCCATTCTTTCTACATCCTACAAACTTGTTGTTGTCCCATAAAGTACTCCTTTATCATGTTCATGCATATGAATAACTACGGCCTTCAAAGTCTGGGTTTTGCCTGTTCATTTAACAAAATCTATTTGTAGTATTGGGGCTTCCCTGATGGCTCAAATGGTAAAGAATATGCCTGCAATGCAAGAGACCTAAATTCAGTCCCTGGGTTAGGAAGATCACCTGGAGAAGGGCATGGCTACCCACTCCAGTATTCTCGCCTGGAGAATTTCATGGACAGAGGAGCCTGGCGGGCTACAGTCCCTGAGGTTTGAAAGAGCTGGACACGACTGAGTGACTAACACTTAACTTTCCATATTTTCATATTCATTTCCCTGTCAGTAAACACTCTAATCATGACCTTGTAAAATCATAAGCTCTATCCTTAATGTCCCAGTACCGCACAATTTAAATAGGGCAGAGACACATTCAATATACATTGGATTGGTGGTGAATGAAGAAAACAGATTTCTGAAACTGTGGTGATGATTTACTGCCTCAGTGTTTTTGATTTCAATGTAGACAGGAATTTATGTAAGTCACATTATCTTTACAAATTCAGTAGGGAAAATTAATAATGTGTAGTTGAATAGAAGTACCATATAATATACTAAATGTTGAAACAAATAGCACTTCATTAGCTAACATAAAAAAATCTCTCAGGTACCATGATCATCATAATCAGGCAGTTGGAAGGATGAATTATTACTTCAAGATGTTAAGTATCATTGTGTAGGAACTGGTTAATGAAACTTCTAAATATTTATAAACCTCTTAATATTTTCCTAATTGTTTTAAATGATCAGATACTCCAACAAAAACATGAACACTTGGAGGCCAGATATCACATGTCCTCAAGTGCATGTGAATATCTCAGATTAAACCATTAATGGGAACCACAGAAGAGGTTGGTCACAAATACTGATGGTGGGATCACTTCCCTAAATTTTCATTCAGTAGGTCTAGAATGGTGTCCATGAAGTTGCATTATAATTGTAACTTCACATAATTTTGTTTTTAAGTAACCCTTGTGCACCATTAGAAAAACAGTAGGACTCCAATATGTTTTGGGGAGTCCCAGGAAGTACAGTGGGAAAGAATTTCCACCTGTCAATGAGGGAGATGTGGGTTTGATCCTTGGGTCAGGAAGATCCCCTGGAGTAGGAAGTGGCAACCTAATCTAGTATTATTGCCTGGAAAATTCCATGGACAAAATCCATTGGGTCACTAAAAGTCAGACATGGCTGAACACACTCTTACACAGACCAATATCTTGTAATAGGAGTTACGTAATTATATAAGAGTTCAAACGAATGAATGAACAATTGAAAAAATTAAGAAAGAAAATAAGCAACTGAGCCAGAATGAATGCATGTAGTTAAGATATGGAAGACAATTTACCAGCTCTTCTTATAAATGCACATATGTACTTGAAAATGTTTTTAACAATTTGAATGTCATACCTGTTTATTTGTTCCACCCATTTAGAGATTTTATTTTTCAGTCTTCTGTGGTATTACCTAATAAACTAGATTTGTGTATTTCCATCTTAAATTATTTTTAGTGACTAAATACATGACACCATTTTGGAGGATCTATTGCTCTATATGAATATCATCAGTCAAGGGAAAAAACACATGGTGGTCTAGTGAGTCAGGTTTAGTGAGTAATGTTTATAACTGCAGATGAGTTTCAATGTTATGAGCTTGTGTTCAGCAAAGAGTCATTCCCAGTTACAAGCCCCTACATATCAAGGTGATTAGGAAGTGGTAGTCAGAAGGTAATTTGCAGGCAGTGGGGCACCTGTGATCGTTTACCGGGAAAGTAATAAGAAACAAAACAAAATGATACAAAGGTAATCACTTCCTGTTGATTCAACACAACATCACAGGCGAATAAAAGGCAACAATTTCTGTTAAAAATTTTGAAGTAAACATATGCTAGTGAAGCATATCAGACAAACATTCAGAATATGCTAATACTAGTTACCTAGCATATATTGAAAAGTAGAGCGGTTCCTTTGTTCTTATGCAAACACTGCAGTAATTTAAGGTGATTAATTTAGCTATTCTGCCTTGTTTTCTTTACAAATTTACCAAATAAAGAGGCCAGGTGATGTCTTTATTATTACGTTTATTTGAAAGAAAAAAATAAGTTAAAATACAATTACTGGGTCCATGGATACATGATAGAAAAGCCAAACAAAAAACCAAAATATCAGTTCTTATTTCACCTATATAAATATAGTTTATCCTGAGTCCTGAATAAGAGTTTAGGCTTCATAGTTTTGAAAAATGTTTATTATAATTGAATATTATTGGTTGTGTTCATGTGTGTATCTCCACATGTATTTCAAGATGTATGACAAGATGGTGATAAAAAATGAAGAAACATATGAAAACAATGGCAGAATTTCGTCTTTCTAATTGTGACTTGTCATACTTTTGACCTCCTTACACTGGAATCACCTATAGTAGTTGTTAATAATGTCAGGGGAGGCCATTCAGAGGACATGAATGCCAATTGACTAGCAAGCTGAACACAGGTAATCAGAGGCTCCTCACCCTCTTCTCTGCCCTTGGAATAAATTTTCTGCCGACATTTCCCAGAGTGGGAGCTATGTGCAAGGACTCAGTCTTTAGAGAGAAAGGTTTCAGGATATAAGGTTGATATATAAAAGTCAACCTCTTTCCTATTTACCAGCAATAAAGAAGTAGACTTTGATTTAAAAATACAATGCCATTTAGGTTAGCTTCCCCTAAAAAGAGATACTTTGGGGTAAATTTAACAATAAATGGTATGAATATATGAGGAAAACTATAAAGCTCTCAATAAAGAAGCAAATAAGTCAATAAATGGAGATATATGTTATGTGCATGAATATGCAAGACTCAATATTGTCAAGATGTTAATTCTATTCAACCTTATCAGTACATTCAGTGGGATACCAATCAAATCCCAGACATTTTTTATAGGTATTGACAAACCTATTTTATAGTTTATAGGTGAAAGCTAGAAAAGAACATTGCAACCCACTCCAGTATTGTTTCCTGTAAAATCCCAAGGACAGAGGAGCCTGGTGGGCTATAGTCCATGGGACTGCAAAGAGTCAGACATTACTGAGCACATTCAACAGTTTTAGAAAGAAAGGAATTATCAAGCCATGAATAGACATGGAGGATCCTTAAATGCCCATTACTAATTGAAGAGGCCAATCTGAAAAGATTGCATGCTGTATGGTTCCAGTTATCTGACATTTTGGAAAAAGCCAAATTATGGAGACAGTAAAATGATCAGTGATTGCCAAAGGCTGAGGGGAGAGAGGGATGAATAGGTGGAAAAGAGGATTTTTTAGGGCAGTTAAAGTATTCTGTTATGCTATGATGAATACATGTCATTATGCATGGATTCAAACCCATAGAATATGTAACACGAAGAGTGATCTCTAATTTAAATTATATATTTTGGGTGATAATGATGTGCTAATAATGTAGGTTTATCAGTTGTAACAAAATGCATTATTTTAGCACAGAATGTGGCTAGTTGGGGGGGGTGATGTATAGTCTGGAGAAAAAGGGTACATGATAACTGTACCTAAAACTACTCTAAAAAAATAAAGTGCTACTGAAAAGGAAAAAACTAAAGTAACTGTGTACCAGCTATGTTCTAGACTACCCCACTCAGGAACATCTGGGCTATATGTTGGAATCGTATTATTGTATTAGGGAATCATGTGGCTATAGCAATTTGCCTAGTAACCTGTGTGCCCTCAGGTGAGGTCATAGCTAAGTACATGCAAATAAGCCATTCTTAAGAGAATTCAGTGTTTAAAAGATTCCTTAGACAATCATTTCTGAGAAATCAATTCTAGAGATGCTCTTTTATTTCCATAAGCAAATTTCCTTGACAAATTTCTTCCCATTTCATGTCACAGTGGCACTGTTATAGAAGAAGGGAGATAATGAAATTATTAAAGTCTGTGCTATAAAAGAGGGTTTGTGCTAATTCTTCTTCTCTGATCCTTTTAAATGAATGACAGATTGCATAAAATATCTGTCATTCACTTTGGTGATAGATGGGAGGGAGGTTCGAGAGGGAGGTGACTTGTGTACACCTATGTCTGATTCATGTTTATGTTTGACAGAACAAAACAAAATTCTGTAAAACAATTATCCTTTAATTCAAAAAGAGCTAAGTTTAAAAAATATTTTATTTTCATATTTGTATATTCCACAAATATTACTGGAATGATTTCATTGTAAAATATCCTGGATAGTAATATCATACTTCTACATATCAGAGCTAAGTCCCATTTTTTTTTCAGAGCAGCATCTTTTAATATTAGAAAGTATACAAGACAGCAAAAGAGACACAGATGTATAGAACAGTCTTTTGGACTCTGTGGGAGAGGGCAAGGGTGGGATGATTTGGGAGAATGGCATTGAAACATGTATATTATCATATGTGAAATGGATCACCAGTCCAGGTCCAACGCATAACACAGGATGCTCAGAGCTGGTGTATTGGGATGAACCAGAGGGAAGGGGTGGGGAGGGATGTGGGAAAGGGGTTCAAGATGGGGAACACATGTACACCTCGGGCAGATTCATGTCAATGTATGGCAAAACCAATAGAAAGTATAAATTTCTTTCATTAAATGTTTTCATAAACTCTTAACTTGTTCCCCTCTGCATCGATTAACTTTTTTCTTATATAATTATTATATGGTAAAAAACTGTTCTTTTTAATAAGATTGCTTGAGTCTTTTTCATATGCATGGATTAAATGAATCATTTATTATCATATTATTATAATTCCTTTCGATATGAATAATTTTCATTCCTATTTAGCTTCAGGAATATTCTCCTAAACTTCCTCCATTATAGGTCCACAGTATTAAAATTTGGAATTCTATTTTCCTGGGGCCTGTGGCTCTCACTCAAAGTCATCACATGTGCAATCAAGTCAGTAAAGAAAAAAAAAAAACAAAAAACATAGTGGTTAAGTGTCCTATATTCTGGAACTCTCTTGCTTTTTCGATGATCCAGCAGATGTTGGCAATTTTATCTCTGGCTCCTCTGCCTTTTCTAAAACCAGCTTAAACATCTGGAAGTTCATGTTTCGTGTATTGTTGAACCCTGGGTTGGAGAATTTTGAGCATTACTTTACTAGTATGTGAGATGAGTGCAATTGTGCAGCAGTTTGAGCATTCTTAGGCAATGCCTTTCTTTGGGATTGATATGAAAACTGACCTTTTCCAGTCCTGTGGTCACTGCTGCATTTTCCAAATTTGCTGGCATATTGAGTGCATCACTTTCACAGCATCATCTTTTAGGATTTGAAATAGCTCAACTGGAATTTCATCACCTCCACTGGTATTTTTCATAGTGATGCTTTCAAAGGTCCACTTGACTTCGCATTCCAGGTTGTCTGGCTCTAGGTGAATGATCACACCATCGTGATTATCTTGGTCATGAAGATCTTTTTTGTATAGTTCTGTGTATTCTTGCCACCTCTTCATTTGATCATCGAAAAAGCAAGAGAGTTCCAGAAAAATATCTATTTCTGCTTTATTGAATATGCCAAAGCCTTTGATGGTTAGGATCACAACAAAATGTGGAAAATTCTGAAAGAGATGGGAATACCAGACCACCTGGCCTGACTCTTGAGAAATCTGTATGCAGGTCAGGAAGCAACAGTTAGAACTGGACATGGAACAACAGACTGTTTACAAATAGGGAAAGGAGTAGGTCAGGACTGTATATTGTCACCCTGCTTATTTAACTTATATGCAGAGTACATCATGAGAAATGCTGGGCTGGAAAAAGCACAAGCTGGATTCAAGGTTGCTGGGAGAAATATCAATAACCTCAGATATGCAGATGACACCACCTTTATGGCAAAAAGCAAAAAAGAACAAATGAGCCTCTTAATGAAAGTGAAAGGGGAGAGTGAAAAAGTTGGCTTAAAGCTCATTAAGAAAACTAAGATCATGAAATTTGGTCACATCACTTCATAGGAATTAGATGGGGAAACAATGGAAACAGTGAGAGACTTTATTTTGGGGGCTACAAAATCACTGCAGATGTTGACTGCAGCAATGAAATTAAAAGACTCTTGCTCCTTGGAAGAAAAGTTATGACCAACCTAGACAGTATATTAAAAAGCAGAGACATTACTTTGCCAACAGTTCCATCTAGCCAAAGCTATGGTTTTTCCAGTAGTCATGTATGGATGTGAGGGTTGGAGTATAAAGAAAGCTGAGTGCCGAATGATTAATGCTTTTGAACTGTGGTGTTGGAGAAGACTCAAGAGTCCCTTGGACTGCAAGGAGATCCAAGCAGTCCATCCTAAAGGCAGTCCATCCTAAAGGAAATCCATCCTGAATATTCATTAGAAGGACTGATCCTGAAGCTGAAACTCCAATCATTCGGCCACCTGATGCGAAGGACTGACTCACTTGGAAAGACTCTGATGCTGGGAAAGATGGAAGGCGGGAGGAGAAGGGAATGCCAGAGGATGAGATGGTTGACTGTCATCACCAACTCAGTGGACATGAGTTTGAGTAAATTACAGGAGTTGGTGATGGACCGAGAGGCCTGGGATGCTACAGACCATGGGATTGCAAAGAGTCTGACTCGACTGAGCGACTGAATTGAACTGAGCTGAAGACATATTTGGTAGTTCTTATATAAACGTGACCCACTGGAAAAGTTGTTTCAGTTTTAAATGTAAGGCTCTATTGACAGAGCTGTGTGTGTGTATGTGTTTGTCTGTGTATGTGTGTATCTGTGTGGTGTGTTCACCTACACATAATTACATATGACATATAGAATTTGTATGTCTTTATTGAATGTCAGTGCAAGACAAAGCATATTACATGTCACTGCAAGACAAAGAATGTGACTTTACATATAATTTTTCGAACAATCTCATCGCTTTCTTTATTTTGCTCATGTACTTAGATCTAGTTTTTATTATAGTTGTTATTTCCTGACAAAAAGTAGTCACTTTCTTGGACTTGATAAATGTTAAAGTACTACCTGCCTATAATCTTTTTCAAGTGTCTACACTCTGCCAGTGTTTTCATCATCAAAATTTGACAACCCTGTCGGAAAACTATGTAAATTGTTGTGTAAGGAAAAAAATTAACCTCTGCTCAAATCATCTGAGCTGACACTTAGGATGAGCACAAGTCATGAAATATTCAGGTCACCAGCAGAAGGAACAAGCAAGGACTGCAGGTCTACTTCTTATGGGCCTGTCACCCCAGGGAGCGCCAGGAGACGGGGTATCTTCATTTGTCCCTTATTGTCTAGATTCCCTCGGGACCTGTGGTTGTAAACAAATATTTCCATGAGACAGTTTTAATAACATTGGCAGGTACGGTTTGTCTCAAAAGCCTGACTTTCTCTCAAAAGCATTTCAGTTAAAACTACTTTTCTTAAATGGTACAGATGAACTTATTTGTAGAGCAGGAATAGAGGTGCAGACATAGAGAATGGACTTTTGGACACAGTGGGGACTGAGAGGGAGGATTATTGAGAGCCTAACATTAACATATATATGCTACCATATGTGGAGAAGGCAATGGCAAGCCACTCCAGTACTCTTGCCTAGAAAATCCCATGGATGGAGGAGCCTGGTAGGCTGCAGTCCATGGGGTCGCTAAGGGTCGGACACGACTGAGCGACTTCACTTTCACTTTTCACTTTCACACATCGGAGAAGGAAATGGCAACCCACTCCAGTGTTCTTGCCTGGAGAATCCCAGGGATGGGGGAGCCTGGTGGGCTCCCATCTATGGGGTCACACAGAGTCGGACACGACTGAAGTGACTTAGCAGCAGCAGCAGCAGCAGCTACCATATGTAAAATAGATAGCTAGTGGGAAGCTGCTGTATAACTCAGAGAGCTCATCTCGGTACTCTGTGATGAACTAAATGGGTGGAATTGGGGACAGGGAAGGGAGACTCGAGGGAGGGGATAAATGTATACATATGGCAGATTCATGACATTGAGCAGTACAAACTAACACAACATTGTTGAGCAATTATATTCCAATAAAAACATTAAAAGACCTACTTTTCTTAAAATGAAAACAGAGATATATAGCCATATTGATTTTCATTTAATGTATAATCCATGCTACTTTGTTTAAATCATGTATTACAGGAGTTATTAGAACTGCCTTACATAATATGGACAGAGAAGCCAGAGAACATTACTCAGTGGTCATTCAAGCCAAAGACATGGCTGGGCAAGTTGGAGGGCTTTCAGGATCCACCACAGTCAACATCACCCTGACAGATGTCAATGACAACCCCCCAAGGTTTCCTCAGAGTAAGTACATGTTTTTTTTTTTTTTTTGATCTGCACTTATCACTATTCATTTATGTAAAACAAACTGAAATGCAGCTAAGCCTTGAACAATATGGACTTGCGATGCAAGAGGCCACTTATTCATTTTTATCAGTAGTAAGTACTATGGGACTACATGACCAGATCAGTGGTTGGGTGTATCTTCAGATACAGAGGAATCTGGATACATAACATAAGTTATATGTATGGACAGTGTAGAGGCTGGATGCTCCTCACTCACACATTGTTCAAGGGTCAACTGTACTTGGACGTATAATGTCATGTGACTATTCCCTTAAATGGAAAGATTGTGTTTGTACAGTCTTCCTTTTATACACAAGGCTAAAGAAATCACTCTATCTGTTGTCTCCTGAACTTGGTAAATAGGTGTCACTGTGTTAAAGATATCCACTTCAATTGACATCACAGTTAAACACTAAAAATGAGATAGTAGTACTAAGAACTGATACTTTGTATTTGCTGAAGTATTTCTGTATTACTAAGGAATAACCAGTCCATCCTAAAAGAGATTAGTCCTGGATGTTCATTGGAAGGACTGATGCTGAAGCTGAAGCTCCAATACTTTGGCCACCTCATCTGAAGAGTTGACTCACTGGAAAAGACCCTGATGCTGGGAGGGATTGGGGACAGGAGGAGAAGGGGACGACAGAGGATGAGATGGCTGGATGGCATCACCAATTCGATGGACATGAGTTTGTGTCCAACTCTAGGAGTTGGTGATGGACAGGGAGGCCTGGTGTGCTCCGATTCATGTGGTCACAAAGAGTCGGGCATGACTGAGCGACTGAACTGAACTGAACTGAAGGAATTTCTGGAGGTATTCAGAATAAACATTTTGATATGGACATTCTACTCTTGCAAAACTATTGAATATATACTCTTTGTGGGATGAACTTATTTTTTAATTCTTCATATTAGGAATGAATGCTCTTCACATACACACAGAAGTACACCATCCAATGGCAAGGTATCGCAAATATAATAAACTCCAATCTCAGAGTAGAATATGAACCTTGTAAATGGAGAGCCCATCAGGTGATCCAAGGAGAGAATATCAGTTTTGTGAGTTCAGAATGAAATACTGTTTATGACACCCTCAGAAAGGGAAGGAAACATATTTGAGTATTTCTAATGGACAGGGAGGCCTGGTGTGCTGTGATTCATAGGGTTGCAAAGAGTCAGACACGGCTGAGTGACTGAACTGAACTGAACTGAATGTGGCAGAAGCTGTGGGTAGAACTTTATAGGATAACCATTAAGTATCTTAAAAATCCTGAGGGGCACTGACCTTCTTACACATGATGTTTAAAAAGTGTAAAAGACAGAGTGAAGTAAGTCAGAAAGAGAACAATAAATATCATATAATAGTGCAAATGTATGGCATCTGGTAAAACAGTACAGATTAACCTATTTGCAAAACAGAAATGGAGACCCAGATGTAGAGAACAAACATATGGACACCCAAGGGAAAAGAGGGGACAGGTGAGCTGGGAGATTGGGCTTGACATATATGCACTATTGATACTGTGTATTAAATAGTTAGCTGATGAGAACCCACTGTATAGCACGAGGAACTATACTCAATGCTTTGTGATGACCTAAATAGACAGGAAATACAAAAAAGAGGGATATAAGTATGTGTATGGATGATTCGCTTTACTGTAAAGCAGAAAAAAGCATAATATTTTAAAGCAACTCTACTCCAATTTTTTTTTTTTTTAAAAAGACCTGCTAGGTTTGTCTTTGAAAAAAAAACAACTTAGCAAATATCATCAAAAAGTTACAGAGAAGTAGCAGCAGCAGTGATTTTTAGAAAAATTTGCAGAGGCATATTTGAAATAAAAACAAGTAATGGACAATTTTGATGGTTATTGGTAAATAATTATGAGTTTTAAGGACAACAGAAATTTCAGAGGTATAATATTTGTCTGTTTGTGTTTATAGTCCAAGGATTACAATTCAGCTTCAATAAATGTGGGGTGAGGAAGAAAATAAACTCTGTAACAAAGTAGACAGTGTGGCAAGTCAACAACTGCTCTTCACAAGCCAGTGTGAAAGGCTTACCCAGCCTTGTCTCTCAGTATTGCTCTCAGTACTCAATGGAATACTGCCTGTTCTGAAAACACAGCGAGAATATGCACATCCTTAAATCAGTCTAGAATTTTTCAGTCACATTCCTTTGTTTGTGATAGTCACTCAGTTGTGTCTGACTCTTTGTAACCCCATGAACTATAGCCCTCCAGGCTCCTCTGTCCATGGAATTTTCCAGGCAAGAATACTGGATTGGGTTGTCATTCACTTCTCCAGGGGATCTTCCCAAACCAGAGATCAAACCTGGGTCTCCTGTACTGAAGGAGACTTTACCATCTGAGCCACCAGGACTACCACATTCCTTTGTTTAAAAGCCCTTTTAAAAGTTTCTCTGAACTCCATCACAGAATTAGCAGACAGTTAATTAACCCTTGATTTCTATAACATGGCACTTTCCCATGTGCTGTTATGCTATATTTATCTCCACAGGTGCACACCATGCGTCCCTCTAAGTAAGAGTGATGCTTGATTTGTCTTTGTAACATTAACTGTTTAGATTGGTGCCCAGCCTGGATTAATGGTTATGAAATGAATGAGTAAATGAGTTGAATTTAAATACTCTGTCAAACTACTATTGTTAAAAGACCATAGATAAACAGGAAAGTTGAATTATGGATAGGCAAACGAGAAGGCAATGGCAAGCCACTCCAGTACTATTGCCTAGAAAATCCCATGGATGGAAGAGCCTGGTGGGCTGTAGTCCATGGGGTCGCTAAAGGTCGGACACGACTGAGCGACTTTACTTTCACTTTTCCCTTTCACACATTGGAGAAAGCAATGGCAACCCACTCCAGTGTTCTTGCCTGGAGAATCCCAGGGACGGGGGAGCCTGGTGGGCTGCAGTCCGTGGGGTCGCTAAGGGTCGGACACGACTGAGCGACTTTACTTTCACTTTTCCCTTTCACACATTGGAGAAGGAAATGGCAACCCACTCCAGTGTTCTTGCCTGGAGAATCCCAGGGACGGGGGAGCCTGGTGGGCTGCCGTCTATGGGGTCGCACAGAGTCGGACACGACTGAAGTGACTCAGCAGCAGCAGCAGCAGCAGCAAAGCGCCTTTAAAATATCAGTTCTAAGGACAAGATTATGTGACTTGGTTCTTTCAAGTGGCTTTTGCTCTATGAAGAAAACATGTTTGAAAGAAAATTATAAGTCATAGATAAGTCCATATTATTAAACTATGAAGTATAATTAAATTCCAAGTCATTTTACAAAATTGCAGTGCAATTTTGTATTCATTTAATCCCTTATTCCACACAATATGCATATGCACATATTTCATTATGAGACAAGTATAATCGGATGGTGACTTCAGCCATGAAATTAAAAGATGCTTGCTCCTTGGAAGAAAAGCTATGACAAACTTAGACAGCATATTAAAAAGCAGAGACGTCACTTTACTGACAAAGGTCCATATTGTCAAAGGTATGGTTTTCCAGTAGTCATGTACAGATGTGAAAGTGGGACCATAAAGAAGCCTGAGTGCTGAAGAATTGATGCTTTTGAGCTGTGGTGCTGGAGAACACTCTTGAGAATCCCTTGGACTACAAGGACCTCAAACAGGTCAATCCTAAAAGAAATTAGCCTTGAATATTCATTATAAAAACTGATGCTGAAACTCTGAAACTTTGGCTACCTGTTTGTGAAGAGCCAACTCATTGGAAAAGACCGTGATGCTGGGAAAGATTGAAGGCTGGAGGAGAAGGATGAGGATGAGATTGTTGGATGGCATCGTCAATTCAATGGTTGAATCAGACTCTGGGAGATAGTGAAGGACAGGGGAGCCAGGTGTGCTGCAGTCAACAGGGTGGCAAAATGTTGGACTAAACAACAACAAAACCCTTTTATAGAATGAGGAATTGGTTGGTTGATTTAGTCACTAAGTCATGTCTGATTCTTTTGCGACCCCATGGACTGTAGCCTGCCTCGTTCCTCTGCCCATGGGATTTCTCAGGCAAAAGTACTGGAGTGGGATTCATTTCCTTCTCCAGATGATCTTCCTGATCCAGGGTTAGAACTCGCATCTCCCAGGTCTCCTGTATTGCAGGCAGAATCCTTACTACTGAGCCACCAGAGACTAAAGTTCAAAGATTTTTTTTTAAAAGAGGTAATGAGTGATAGTGCTGAATTAAGCTGAATATAAACTTTATTATAATTACAACACCAACCTCATTTTCAACCTATGTTATTTAAGTAGATTCTACCACCACTATTTTTAAGATGTATATTAATATTATAACCCTTATAATAATAGAGTGCAAAACTTATGCAGGGGGCTCAATAAACTGATTTTAACCTGACAAGTCCATTAAAACTGATTTTAGAAATCACCAGAAAATGGTGCTGAATAAAGAAAAATGTATCCCTAACTTTATTCTGATCTATGATTGTTGCTGAAGCATCAGTTCATAGCGAAACAATTGTTTAACTTGACAAAGAATAAATGAATACTCTTTGAGTGAACTCATTACATTAATCACTGATGGGATCTACACATCTTCAGTCTCCCCAGAATGAGTGAGAACTGTCAATCCTGCCACATGGTGATATGCTGTTAGTGTTCTGAAACAGAGGCAGTGCACACCCAGAACTTCACACTCTGATTTGTTTAAAAGATATTTTACTTTGCAGCCATACTGCTCTAAATACATTGCTGCTCTCAGCATGATATGGTGTCACCACAATAAACAGTAGCTTGCAGTATTCTTTAATTTTCCCAAAAGCATTATAACTAATCAGATGAAAAAAAATGACAAACTATATATTGGGAAATTTTACAAATTGCTTGAAGGAAAAAAAATGATATGTATTATGAAGACTTGCGTACATAAAGCACCATGAAATGTACAAATTTAAACACAGTTTAAATCCTATAAAGATCTTATCCAGTCATTAAAGAGGCCCAGTAATCTAATTGTTTCTCTTAAGATGTTCTTATTTGTTTGTTTTACATTTCTTCTGGCATTTTTTTTTTTTCTCTTCAGCTGTGAAAGCCATGTTACAGCAAGATTGACTGACTCTATAGTGTAAATATATAGCACACATTTTTAACATTGCATTTTTCTTTCTTCTATTAACATACCATGATCTCAGTTTCTTACCTCTTATATCTCAATTTAAAGCTATCATTGAATCTTTTCTAAATTAAGAGTATAATCACTTTACAATGTTCTGTTGGCTTCTACTGTGCCCTCCCATTTTAGACTCCCTGCCATCCCCTACCCCATCCCACCTCTCCAGGATATCACAGAGCACTGAGCTGAGCTCCCTGTGCTATACATCAGGTTCCCACTAGCAATTTATTTTACATGGTAGTGTATATATGTCAGTCCTACTCTCCCAAGTCCCTCCCCCCATCCCATGTCCATATGTCCGATCTCTACATCTGCTTCTCTATTCCTGCCCTGCAAATAGGTTCATGTGTACCATTTTTCTAGATTCCACATGTGTGTGTTAATATATTTGCTTTTCTTTTTCTGGCTTACTTCACTCTGTATGACAGATTCTAGGTCTATCTACTTTTTCTTAATTTAAGCTGCATAGGTTTTGAGTAAACATTTGAGAGTTAGGGAACTAGACTAATAATTTGCTTTACGAAGATCATGCACTAAGGAGATACAAACTCAGTGGCCTGGCATACAAGATGAACAAAGGTCCAAGTGAAAGCAGGCTGCCTGTGAGTGTCAGGGAGGTTATAGGGGAGAACAGAGACTGCAAGGTACGTATACAGCCTAGAGGACAGCCACTGCTCAAATCCAGTAATGCCTGTATGTGGGAAGGAAAGTATTAGGAATGGGAGCTACTTGCAAGACGTGCAGTGTAAGAGAACAAATCAATATATCTGTGGATTGAATCCTTACTCCAAGGGCACAAAAGTTGCCCAGCTCTTCTTTAGAAAAAAATATCTCAAGGTATAAATTCCTCAATATTATCCCTTCTACTGAAAGGAATTTATTCTACTTTTTAAATTTTTGCTATTTCCTTCTCTGGATTTAACTGTATTCTAGTCATTTTTAAATTTATTCTCAGTCAGGTAAAAGTCACTGAAGTCTATTGTTCTATGTAAAGAATATGCATATAAATATCAATGCCTTATGAACATGAAAGCTTATAAAGTAAACTTGAACCCTAAAGGGAGCTGTATTTTGAGAGTTGCCCTTATAGAGTTTTGTCTTTGGCTCCATCCCTTCATTATTTTTGGAGTTATTTCTTCACTGATCTCCAGTAGCATATTGGGCATCTACCAGCCTGGGGAGTTCATCTTGCAGTGTCCTATCTTTTTGCCTTTTCATACTGTTCATGGGGTTCTCAAGGCAAGAATACTGAAGTGGTTTGCCATTCCCTTCTCCAGTGGACCACATTGTGTCAGACCTCTCAATCATGACCCATCCGTCTTGGGTGGCCCCACATGGCATGGCTTAGTTTCACTGAGTTAGACAAGGCTGTGGTTCATGTGATCAGATTGGTTACTTTTCTATGATTGTGGTTTCAGCCTGTCTGCCCTCTGATGCCCTCACTTAGTGCCTACCATTTCACTTGGGTTTCTCTTACCTTGGGTATGGGGTATCTCTTCACGGCTGCTCCAGCAAAGCGCAGCCGCTGCTGCTTAGCTTGGACGTGGGGTATCTCCTCTCAGCCACTCTTGTGCCATGCATCTGCCACTCAGAAGCACAAGCTGGAAGCAAGATTGCTGAGAGAAATATCAATAACCTCAGATATGCAGATGACACCACCCTTATGGCAGAAAGTCAAGAAGAACTAAAGAGCCTCTTGATGAAATTTAAAGAAGAGAGTGAAAAAATTGGCTTAAAGCTCAACATTCAGAAAACTAAGATCATGGCATCTTGTCCCATCACTTCATGGTAAATAGATGGGGAAACAGTAGGAAACAGTGGCTGACTTTATTTTTGGGGGCTCCAAAATCACGGCAGATGGTGATTGCAGCCATGAGATTAAAAGACACTTACTCCTTAGAAGGAAAATTATGACCAATCTAGACAGCATATTAAAAAGCAGAGACATCACTTTGTCAACAAAGGTTTGTCTAGTTAAGGCTATGGTTTTTCCAGTAGTCATGTATGGATGTGAGAGTCAGACTATAAAGAAAGTTGAGTGCCAAAGAATCGATGCTTTTGAACTGTGGTGTTGGAGAAAACTCTTGAGAGTCCCTCAGACAGCAAGGAGATCCAACCAGTCCATCCTAAATGAGATCAGTCCTGGATGTTCATTAGGACTGATGTTGAAGCTGAAACTCCAATACTTTGGTCACCTGATGCGAAAATCTGACTCATTTGAAAAGACCCTGATGGTGGGAAAGATTGAGGGCAGGAGGAGAAGGGGACGACAGAAGATGAGATGGTTGGATGGTATCCCCGACACAATGGACATGGGTTTGGGTGGACTCTGGGAGTTGGTGATGGACAGGGAGGCCTGGCATGCTGTGGTTCATAGGGTTGCAAAGAGTCGGACACAACTGAGTGACTGAACTGAATTGAACTTGCATAGTAAGTAACCAATCTAGGGAAAGAAGAATAATTCATGTCAAATAATCACAACAAGAGAGGAGAAATTTGATTATTTAACAGGATTCCCGTGAGATCTTGAAATGGTTACAAAATCGTTAAGTGGTCCACTTGATACAGTGAAATATAATGTTGGGAGGATCAAGTCCTAAAAGTTCAATAGATGGCAGTATGTCCCATAATTCTAATTATAAAATTGTAGCTGATATGGGTAAATTTTAATGTTAGTGAAAAAGGAAATATCACTGATGAATACATTAATATTGATATGATCTTTGTCAATAGCAAAATATTTCAGTGAAGGAGTATTGTTTTTACTAGTTTAGTTTTTATGAAAACAATATAAATGACATATAATAAATTCAACATTAATATTTTATTTGAAATAGTTGTGAAACAAGCAACCAAGCTTCTCCTTGATCCATCAGAATGTGAAGTGTATGTTTTAAACACTAGCAAGTGGAAGTTTTTCTCGTATACTTTAGAAAAGATACCAAGTTTATTTTATTATGGTTAAGATATGTATTTTGAAACTTCTCAAGAGTTTCCTTAAATGTCAACACGTACTTGATTTAAAAGTAAGTGAACCAACTTCATGGTTAGTTTTCTACATATATAAATTAGTTCAGGTTTATTCAATCAGTTCAGTCAGTTCAGTCGCTCAGTCCAGTCTGATTCTTTGTGACCCCATGGACTGTAGCATGGCAGACCCCCTTGTCCATCACCAACTCCCAGAATTTACTCAAATTCATGTCCATTGAGTCACTGATACCATCCAACCATCTCATCCTCTGTCATTCCCTTCTCCTCCCACCTTCAGTCTTTCCCAGCATCAGAGTCTATTCAAATGAGTCAGTTCACATCAGGTGGCCAAAGGATTGGTTTCAGCTTCAGGATCAGACCTTCCAATGGATATTCAGGACAGATTTCCATTAGGATGGACTGGATGGATCTCCTTGCGGTCCAAGGGACACTCAGAGGCCTTCTTCAACACCACACTTCAAAAGTATCAATTCTTCAGTGCCCAGCTTTCTTTATAGTCCAAACCTGCCATCCATACATGACTACTGGAAAAACTATAGTTTTAACTAGTCAAATCTTTGTTGGAAAATAATGTCTCTGCATTTTAAAAAGTTGTCTAAGTTGGTCATAACTTTTCTTCCAAGGAGCAAGTGTCTTTTAATTTCAAGGCTGCAGTCACCATCCACAGTGATTTCAGAGACCAAAAAAAATCTGTCACTGTCTCCCCATTTATTTGCCATGAAGTGATGGGACCAGAGCCATGATCTTAGTTTTCTGAAGGTTGAATTTTAAAGCAACTTTTTCACTGTCCTCTTTCACTTTCATCAGTTCAGTTCAGTCACTCAGTCGTGTCCGACTCTCCACGACTCCATGAATCACAGCACGCCAGGCCTCCCTGTCCATCACCAACTCCCGGAGTTCACACAAACTCATGTCCATCGAGTCGGTGATGCCATCCAGCCATCTCATTCTCTGTCGTCCCCTTCTCCTCCCACCCGCAATCCTTCCCAGCATCAGAGTCTTTTCCAGTGAGTCAACTCGTTGCATGAGGTGGCCAAAGTATTGCAGTTTCAGCTTTAGCATCAGTCCTTCCAATGAACACCCAGGATTGATCTCCTTTAGAATGGACTGGTTGGATCTCCTTGCAGTCCAAGGGACTCTCAAGAGTCTTCTCCAACACCACAGTTCAAAAACATCAATTCTTCGAAGATCAGATTTCTTCATAGTCCAACTCTCAGATCCATACATGACCACGGGAAAAACCATAGCCTTGACTAGACGGAACTTTGTGGCACTTTCACAGCACCATCTTTCAAGATTTGAAATAGCTCAACTGGAATTCCATCACCTCCACTAGCTTTGTTCGTAGTGATGCTTTCTAAGGCCCACTTGACTTCACATTCCAAGATGTCTAGCTCTAGGTCAGTGATCACGTTATTGTGATTATCTTGGTCGTGAAGATCTTTTTTGTACAGTTCTTCTGTGTATTCTTGCCACCTCTTCTTAATATCTTCTGCTTCTTTTCAGTCCATACCATTTCTGTCTTTTATCGAGCCCATCTTTGCATGAAATGTTCCCTTGTAATCTCTAATTTTCTTGAAGAGATCTCTTGTTTTTCCTGTTCTGTTGTTTTCCTCTATTTCTTTGCATTGATCACTGAGGAAGGCTTTCTTATCTCTCCTTGCTATTCTTTGGAACTGTGCATTCAGATGCTTATATCTTTCCTTTTCTCCTTTGCTTTTCACTTGTCTTCTTTTCACAGCTATTTGTAAGGCCTCCTCAGACTTTCATCAGGCTCTTTAGTTCTTTACTTTCTGCCATAAGTGTGGTGTCATCTGCATATCTGAGGTTATTGATATTTCTCCCGGAAAACTTGATTCTAGCTTGTGCTTCATCCAGCCCAGCATTTCTCAACATGTTCTCTGCATATAAGTTAAATAAGCAGGGTGACGATACACAGCCTTGTCGTACTCCTCCCAATTTAAACCAGTCTTTTTTACCCTGTCCAATTCTAACTGTTGCTTCTTGACGTGCATACAGATTTCTCAGGAAGTAGATCAGATGGTCTGGTACTCCCATCTCTTGAAGAATTTTCCACAGTGTGTTGTGATACACACAACAGTCAAAGGCTTAGGTATGCTTCATTGACTATGCCAAAGCCTTTGACTGTGTGGATCACAACACACTGTGGAAAATTCTTCAAGAGATGGGAATACCAGACCACCTGACCTGCCACTTGAGAAACCTGTATGCAAGTCAGGAAGCAAAATTAGAACTGGACATTGAACAACAGACTGATTCCAAATAGGAGAAGTAGTATTTCAAGGTTGTATATTGTCACCCTGCTTATTTAACTTCTATGCAGAGTACATCATGAGGAACGCTGGGCTGGAAGAAGCACAAGATGGAATCAAGATTGCTGGGAGAAATATCAATAACCTCAGATATGCAGATGACACCACCCTTATGGCAGAAAGTGAAGAGGAACTCAAAAGCCTCTTGATGACAGTGAAAGAGGGAGAGTGAAAAGGTTGGCTTGAAACTCAACATTCAGAAAACTAAGATCATGGCATCTGGTCCCATCACTTCATGGGAAATAGATGGAAAAACAGTGGAAACAGTGTCAGATTTTATTTTTGGGGGCTCCAAAATCACTGCAGATGCTGATTGCAGCCATGAAATTAAAAGACGTTTACTCCTTGGAAGGAAAGTTATGACCAACCTAGATAGCATATTAAAAAAGCAGGGACATTACTTTGCCAACCAAGGTCCGTCTAGTCAAGGCTATGGTTTTTCCCGTGGTCATGTATGGATGTGAGAGTTGGACTGTGAAGAAAGCTGATCGCCGAAGAATTGATGCTTTTGAACTGTGGTGTTGGAGAAGACTCTTGAGAGACCCTCGGACTGCAAGGAGATCCAACCAGTCCATTCTAAAGGAGATCAGTCCTGGGTGTTCATTGGCAGGACTGATGCTAAAGCTGAAGCTCCAATACTTTGTCCACTTCGTGTGAAGAGTTGACTCACTGGAAAAGACTCTGATGCTGGGAGGGATTGGGGGCGGGAGGAGAAGGGGACGACAGAGAATTAGATGGCTGGATGGCATCACCGACTCGATGGACGTGAGTTTGAGTGAACTCCGGGAGTTGGTGATGGACAGGGAGGCCTGGCGTGCTGTGACTCATGGGGTCGCAGAGAGTCAGACATGACTGAGCGATTGAACTGACTGACTGATTATCAATAAAGCAGAAGTAGATTTGTTTCTGGACCTCTCTTGCTTTTTTGATGATCCGACAGACGCTGGCAATTTGATCTCTCGTTCCTCTCCCTTTTCTAAATCCAGATTGACCATCTGGAATTTTACAGTTCACATCCTGTTGAAGTCTTGCTTGGAGAACTTTGAGTATTACTTGCTATTTTGTGAGATGAATACAATTGTGCAGTTGTTTGAGCATTCTTCGACATTGCCTTTCTTTGGGATTGGAATGAAAACTGACCTTTTCCAATCCTGTGGCCACTGCTGAGTTTTCCAAATTTGCTGGCATATTGAGTGCAGCACTATCACAGCATCATCTTTTAGGATTTGAAATAGCTCAACTGGAATTCCAACTCCTCCACTATCTTTGTTTGTGGTGATACTTCCTAAGGCCCACTTGACTTCGCATTCCAGGATGTCTGGCTGTAGGTGAGTGATCACACCATCATGATCATCTGGGTTGTGAAGATGCTTTTTTGTATAGTTTTTTGCGTATTCTTTCCACCTCTTCTTAATATCTTCTGCTTCTGTTAGGTCCATACTATTTCTGTCCTTTATTGTTCCCGTCTCTCCATGAAAATCTCCCTTTGTATCTCTAATTTTCTTGCTGAGATCTCTAGTCTTTACCATTCTATTGTTTTCCTCTATTTCTTTGCACTGATCACTGAAGGAGTCTTTCTTATCTCTCCTTGCTGTTCTTTTGAATTCTGCATTTAAATGGTTGTATTTTTCCTTTTATCTTTGCCTTTTGTTTATCTTCTTTTCATAGCTGTTTGTAAGATTTCCTCAGACAATCATTTGGCCTTTTTGCATTTTTTTTTCTTGGGGATGGTCTTGATTACTGCCTCTTGTACAATGTCACGAATCTCCATCCATAGTTTTTCAGGCACTCTGTCTATCAGATCTATATCCTTGAAACTATTTGTCACTTCCACTGTATAGTTGTAAGCAGTTTGATTTAGGTCATACCTGAATGGTCTGGTGGTTTTCCCTACTTTCTTCAAGTTAAGTCTGAATTTGGGAATAAGGAGTTCATGATCCGAGCCACAGTCAGCTCCGGGTCTTATATTTGCTGACTTTATAGCTTATCCATCTTGGCTGCAGAGATTATAATCAATCCGATTTCAGTAGTGACCATCTGGTGATGTCCATGTGTAGAGTCTTCTCTTGTGTTGTTGGAAGAGGGTTTTTACTATGGCCAGTACATTCTCTTCACAAAGCTCTGTTACCCTTTGCCCTGCTTCATTCTGTACTCCAAGACCAAATTTGCCTGTTACTCCAAGTATTTCTTGACGTCATACTTTTGCATTCCATTCCCCAAATGAAAATAGCATCTTTTTTGGTTGAAAGATGAACTCCCCAGGGTAGTAGGTTTATTCAATATGTCATTCCAATTTTCTGTAGCCAAACAAAAATTTTGTTTGTCAGCTATTGAGAGATGTATGTTATTGTATCCCATTAAGATACTGGATTTTTCTATTTATTTTTAAATTTTCAATTATTATTATTATTATTTGGTTAAATATAGATTGAAATCATGTTACTGGATGTACCCAGATTTAAGGCATGATGGCTTCCTCTCAGTTTGAAAATATTTCCTTTTGAAACATTTCTCTTTAACAATGATTTATAACTTAAATTCCAGTTTATCTGATATTAATATAATTTTTCAGGATTTTTGTTTTCCTTTTTTTTAATTTAACAGTTGCATGGAACAATGTTTTTCATCATTTACCTTATTCATTATATTTTCTTATTTTTAAAATGTTTTTTGTAAGCCACTAAGTTTTTGTTCATTTGCTTTAATCTGGCTTCACATTTTGTTGTTTATTTTTAACTTATGTTGGGGAAGTGTGTAATTTCCTCAGTTCTGTCTCGTCACAACAAAAATTTGAAATGGCGGACCATTGTTACTGCTCGGTTACAGCTCAGTTTCATTTGGCAAGCAAAGGAAAAATACATCCTCAATGCATGAGGGCGGGCCAACCTAAAAGAGGCGAGTGGCTCAATTTTGACTACTTTTTTAAATGTTTTTTCTCTTTCTGAGCCTGCCCTCTGTAAATTGGGCTAGCCAGGAGGGCTGTTTGTTTCACTCGAGGTTCTCACTCTGGTCCTCGGACCTTCCTTTGTTCTATTTTCATGGGCTTTTCCCTTTCTTTGTCTTTTAGCCACCACTATTTTGGACTATTTTTTCCTATTCTAGCTGCCTAAATAGTTTACTGATATATTCATGAATAATTACTGATACATTTCTATTTAAGTCATTATCTTGGTACTTGTTTTTTTTTTTTTCTATTCTCTCCTTCCTTACTTTCTATGAATTATTCATATATTTAATTTTGTTCATTTTATCCTCCATCAATTTTTTTTAAAATTTTACTTTCTTCTATTTTCTTTAATGTTTGCTTTAGATATTACAGTTTATTTCATTCCACCTTAAGATATAATTTATCACTTGAAATAATGGAACAGTTTTAAACTCTTTGAGCCTCTTTGAGTTTTGCTACTTTTGTCTCATATTTAGCCTTATATGGAATTGCCATTTTCTTATTAGTTAAAGATTTGTGCTTTATGTCAATCATAATTGACTTTTTATAATTAACTATTTATTCTTTATTTTACTTCTATAGTCATTAATAGCTTTCTATATGTTCTTAAGCATTGATCTTAGGTATTTAAAAATCCTTTCCTAATAATTCCCAAATTAACATCATCTATGGGTCATTTTACTAGTTGGTTCTTTTTCAATTTTAGTCATATTTCATTTTCAAGTGTAACATAATTTTTGGTTTAACATTGTATGTAAGCAACTGTAGAAGTTTCTGATTATGTCACCTTTCTCCACAGAGATTTGCTGTTTTCTTGTAGGTTTAATTTAGAGTAGGTTGTCATTCAGTTGCACAGTCATATCCGACTCTGTGCAAGTCCTCAGGCTGCAACATGCCAGTCTTTCCTGTCTGTCACTATCTCCCTGAATTTGCTCAAATTTACAAATTTAGATAATTCATATAGAGTTTTATATAATATAGAGTTAATACTCCATACTAGCACAGTTAAACTTTGCTATAACTGGTATATTTCATCTTTTCCCCTATTCCTGGGAAATAAGCTCTTACTCCTAAGAATTAATTTTTTCTAATATCAGCTGGAGTCAAAAGCATTTACTAATTCTGATTCCTGGTGCCTCATACCTTCTGAAATATCTGTGTAGCTCTTTATGTCTTCCAGCTTTGCTTTATTTCAGTTTCTTTGAGTCTCTACATGTGCAAATGTAGTGCATATATCTATAATTACCATAAGGAAAGATATTCAGTCTTTGAGGTTCATTTCTCTACATCTTCTTATTTCTTCTTTATTCTCGTTTTTCCATAGTTTTCTTATTTTTTATTTATACAGTTTCCTATTTCTTATTCTCATTCTCCTTTCAGGTACTATGGCAGCCCTTTAATCCCAACCTTGGTCTCACAAAGTACATAATTTCTGTTAGGTTCTTCTCTTTAGCACATTATATTGAAAAATACCCTGAGTCCCTGAGAATGTAAAACTCATCTCGTGTGCTTCCTTTCTCAAGGACTATACCTCATCCAGACCTTCCTGCATTGAATGCTTTTCAATGACAGTCATTTTATGTACATTGTGCAGCTTGTATACTTGTATTTTTGATAGGAGAGATAGTCAGATATGGGCTCCCCTGGTAACTCAGAAGGTAAAGAATCCACCTGCAGTGCAGGAGACCTGGGTTTGATCCCTGGGTTGGGAAGATCCCCTGGAAGAGGGCATGGAAACCCACTCCAGTATTCTTGCCTGGAGAATCCCCATGGACTAAGGAACCTGATGATCTATAGCCCATGGGGTTGCAAAGGGTTGGACACATGACTGAGCAACTAAGTCCACAGCATAGTTAGATATATACTATTCCATCAAGTCCAGATTGGAAAGACCACTCCACTTGTTTAAGTTGAACGGTCATGGAAAGTACTTGGAAAAATAGTATATCAATTTGATATTTAACCTAGCTAAATTGAAAGTATACATTTTGAAAGAAAGTTGGGAATCTATTAAAAAGTTTTCCATTCAACCTTATTAAAGACAAAATATATTTATCTATGCTATGATTTAATATATAAAATAAAGAATTGAAAATGTATTTTATTATATTAAACAAGATACATATACCTAAAGAGAATAGTCTCTCAGACAAGGTAAATTTAATAAGTTTGTGGAATTGTTTTAACTTTGAAGTTGTAGATTTGGAATAATTTGAAATTACCTAAGTGGAAAATGATCATTTATAACATATCAATTATTTTATCATTTGTTTTTGGTCTGTTTGGCTGTATACTATGACGGAGTTGTAGACTGGTTATTTATTTATTTATTTATTCATTTTTACTTGTTCTGTTTATCTTGTATAGATATATGTGTTCATGGTCACAGGCATATATTTCTCAGAGATGATTTGATTGTTACTAGTCTTTACTAATCAATTTATAATTCTTCATTGAACACTGAAAAAAAGGTAGGAAAGGTTTTCAGTTAGTATTTTTAAGTCCGGTTTTGTTTTTTATTTTTTTGACTGTGTTGTGTGCAGTCTTCTGTAGTTGTAACTCACTGACTTAGTTACTTAGTTGTGGATCTTAGCTCCCCAACCAGGGGTCAAACTTATATCCCCTCCATTGGAAGGCAGATTCTTTACCTTTGGACCACCAGGGAAGTTCAAAACATTCTTTCAGTTTTATATGAATCATGTTTATGATTATAAATGAGGGGATGTTAAAAAGAAAAGTGGCCCCATTGTATCATTGCCTTGAAGAAAAGCACATTTTGTACAGGAGAACCAGTTTTGCAATAATGCATGTTGGCACATGATAATGCAGAAGTAGGCTAAGCAATCTTAAAGATATTATTCCTGATTACAGTGAATATTCTGATGTAGGTCAATTGTCCTTCTAATGTATGGAATTCAAATAGCCATAGAATTAGTAATTTATTTTATTCATGTATTAAAAACATTGTAGGCAGGGCTTAACATAATGTTTAATGATTAGTATTCAATAAAAGTGTCTTAGATTCAGGAAAATCTTTTTTCTGTTTTTAATTTGAAATTAACATTTCTAATGTATACTGTATATGCATAAAACAATATAGAGATTTTAAAACTCTCCAGTTAATTTATGATGTCAGATATCCTGATAAGTCATATATCACAATATCTATACCACTTACATTTCAATCAAGTCACTTTCCCAAGTAAATGTTATTCATGTAATAAAATATTAATTAGTTTTCTTAAGTGTAATGATTAGTTGATTGCAGTTCTTACAGGCCAGGGCATGGGGTTAATCTTAGGGAATGACTTATTTGCTCACCTTACAAAGTTATTGAAGCATAGACACGAAGTCTTTTAAAAGCAATTAGAATCAAGATTATCCTGGGAAAAAAGTGTATTAAAAGGGGCAAGCTTCAATGAATCAAATGCTCTTTTGTTATTCCCACCAACTCCTCCTTTCTTAAATGTGCTTCAGCTAATCATTAGCATTTTATGATAGACTCTAAGAAATTATTTGAAAAGGATCACATATGACATATGAAATTATGGCACATTCAGAAATAAAATATGAAATGATATCTGTATCTCTATGCCATGTAAAATTATGTAGTCAACACCAAAATAGGTAATATTATTTAAAGTTATCTTTAAAACTTGCTAATGAGGCAGATCATTGCTTAGAAATAATACACATATATTCAAACTAAGAGAAAAGGACATTACTAATGTGCTATAAATAATATGGTACCTAAAATTCAGTAATGCACATTCTGCCAACTCATGGTTCATCTAGTCTAAGCTTCATATCCAGGATTAATCCTAAGTGTTCCAATATATTTAACTTTCCTAAAAAAAAAAGATAAATTCTACCTTAAAATAATTTAAGGCATCAAAAATGCTATAGATTGTATAGTAGACATTTGGTGTAACAGACATTTCAACAAGAGAAAAATTTTGGAGCTTGTGCAAAGTCTTATCCATTGATAAGGTGATGCCATCCAACCATCTTATTCTCTGTTGCTCCCTTCTCATCCTACCCTTAATCTTTCCCACCATCAGACAAGGTATTTCCCAGTGAGTTGGCTTTTTGCTTCAGGTGACTGAAGCATTGGAGCTCCAGCTTCAGTATCAGTCCATTCAGGGTTGATTTCCTTTGGAATTGACTGATTTGACCTCCTTTCAGTCCAAGCGACTCTCAAGAGTCTTCTCCAACACCACAATGTGAAAGCATCAATTTTTTGGTTCTCAGCCTTCCTTAGGGTCCAACTCATACTCCCATACATGACTACTGGAGAATCCATAGCTCTGGCTATACCAATCTTTGTTGGCAAACTGATGTCTCTGCTTTTTAACATGCTGTCTAGGTTTGCCATTGCTATTCTTCCAAGGAGCTATTGTCTTTTAATTTCATGGCTACATTTACCGTCCACAGTGATCTTGGAGCCCACAAAAATAAAGTTTGTCACTGTTTCCATTTTTCCCCATCTGTTTGCCATGAAGTGATGGGACTGGATGCCATAATCTTAGTTTTTCAAATGTTGGGTTTTAAGCCAGCTTTATCACTTTCTTCTTTCCCCCTCATCAAGAGGCTCTTTAGTTCTTCTCAACTTTCTGCTATTAGAGTAGCATCGTTTGCATATCTGAGTCTGTTGATATTTCTCCTGGCAATCTTGATTCCAACTTTAATCCAGCCCCACAATTTGCATGATGTACTTTGCATATAAAGCAAATATGCAAGGTGACAATATGCAGCCTTGACATACTCTTTTACCAATATTGAAACAGTTCATTGTTTCATGTCTAGTTCTAACTGTTGTTTCTTGACCTGCAAACAGGTTTCTTAGGAGGTGGGTATGGTGGTCTGATATTCCCATCTCTTAGGAATTTTTCAGTTTGTTACAATCCACATGTCAAAGGTTTTAGCATAGTCAATGAAGCAGAAGTAGATGTTTTTCTGGATTTCTCTTGCTTTTTCAACAGTCCAACAGATGTTGATAATTTTATCTCTGGTTCCTCTGCCTTTTCTTCAGTCCAGCTTGTACATCTGGAAATTTTCCATTCACGTACTGTTAGAGCCTAGCTTGAAGGATTTTGAGCATACCTTGCTAGCATGTGAAATAAGTGTAATTGTATGGTAGTTTGAACATTCTTCCTGGAGAAGGAAATGACAACCCACTCCAGTACTCTTGCCTGGAAAATCCCATGGACGGAGGAGACTGATAGGCTATAGTCCATGGGGTCACAAAGAGTCAGATACGACTGAGCAACTTCACTTTCACTTCACTTTTGAACATTCTTTGGCATTGCCCTTCCCCTTCTTTGGGGTTGGAATGAAAACTTACCTTTCCCAGTCCTATGGCCACTGCTGAGCTATATTTTATAATGCTAAGAGTGAACTAACCTTCATGATCTTTACAGGAAAATAAATGTAGTGTATATATTATTGATATTTTGCTTAACAGCAGTTAGGTAGCTACTATATAAAGGAACTTAAGTTTAGAGGATTGAGGGAAAAAACGTTGCAGATAATCTGAACATTGATTTCATTGTTTAAAAAAAAAAAAACACACAATTCAATAGATATGAGTTAGTCCTAGAATCTCTAAGCTGGCATTAGCTACAGAACTCAGAGACTCCTTTTTTCCCAATATCGCCACATCTTCTGCTAGGGAGAATATACTCTTGCATATTTGCCTAGGTATTGTAGTGCTGTCTTCTGACCTTGAAAATATAAAGAACATGTGGGAGTACCTTTCTACCAGAGATCTGTTGTAGAGTTCTGTACAGCCTAAGTGCGATACTCTGGAATAATAAGAATTTAGGAGTTTATGAGCATTCTGCCACTGATATAAGTTTTCCCTCAGTAGACTTCATATTTTCACATGCTCTTAGTAGTGTGAATGCATTGGTACTTCAAGTGAGAAATTTTCAAGTCGATGTTGTGGGAGTTCAGAGCAACTATAAGTCAGGATCTGGCTTGGCATCTTAGTTGGTGAGCCATGGAGAAAAGAGGGAGTATAAAATCAAAGGAATTCAGCGAGATGTTACTAGAGCTAGGTATGTGGCAAGAAACCAGGGTTTTCTCTGAAATTTAAAAAAAAAATGGAAAAAACGGCACCTGTCAATCAACAGAAGACACAGCATGGGCATTGATGTTAAGAACTCACACAAATTAAAGAAAAGAGTTAGACACAACTGAACATAGAGAAAGTAAACTGGAAGACATATTTGAAGAAAATTAGCCAGAATTCTGAGAGGCTCAAGATTAAAGAGAGAGAAATAATTATGTGCCAAAGGAAAATAAAGTTTCAAATGTACAATCAAAGGACTTTCATGTGAAGACACCAAAGAAAATGGTGAGGCAATATTCAAAAAAAAAAAAAAAACTAGCTAAGATTTTTCAAGAATAAATAGAGACATGAATCCTTAGATAAAAAAATATAAGAAGCTCCAAACAGGGTCAAAATTATTATCACCTAGATGTGTTATGGTGAAGTTTAGAATTCCAAAACCAAAATGAAAGCAATTAACTTACCATGAACTTGTCAACAAAAGTAGAGTACAAAGAACAATACAGAAGTAGCTTCAAAGTTGAGGAGAAAGAGGAAAAACTGCTTCTCTGAGAACCATTAACATGCTAAATAGCATTGTAAAAAGATGATATGAAGATGCATTAAAACAAAAAGTGCATTCAATGAGTTCATTATTCAAACTCATTGACAAACTACTTAAGATGTTTGGGTCAGGGACTGCAATCATTATACAACATTCATTCTCATTTGTCTCACTTCCTTGGAGAATTATGTTTGTAATAGTATGTTACTGACTACATATCCTCAAATACTTGGTATCTCTCTTGCCTGCCCTGGTAGATTTAAATGTTCTCTTCCTGTCTCTACCCTGCTTTCCTATTAGTGGAAGTTATTCTCCCATTGAATTTAGGATTCATCAATTAACTTGACTAAGGCAACAGCAACAACAAAATATGTGGATTTGTGTTTGAAGAAGAGCAAAGCACGAAGTAATGCTTATAGGATGCTATAAGGTGACTGTATTTTGCTTTGATAAATATTTTCCTAGAATAACTTGGAGGGCAGAAAATGTACCTAATGTACCCATGGTTTTCGGAGAAGAGATTTTAAATGAGAATGTCTATGAGTTGATTGCCATTGGCTGTATTTGATAAGATACTACAAAAAAGAGATGAACTCAGGAGAAAAAAATGCCAGTATGTTTTGTAGCAGACATGAAAAAGAAGAGGAAGAAACCAAAATTTCATGACTTTTATGGCTAAAATGTAAATGTAAAAAGTTTAACAAATAAATTAGCCTCAAAGTCTTAAGGACGGAAATCCTTGTAATGATTGCATAGAATCATTTTTGAATTGCTATGAGCCACTAACACTGTTTTTCCATCTAAATGGGATTTTTATTTCAATAATTTTGTCCTTATTTATCCCCAATTATATGTTGAATTTATGGTGGGCAAATAATGTGTCCTAATTCAGTGGTCCTGGAACAAGAAAAGCTATGTTGTATATGATTATATCAAAAGATCTTAAAATCAAGACTGGTACCTCATTTAAAGAGATTTGGGAATGTCAGGGAACTGACAAGTACTTTTCAACTCTAAGCAACACATAGTTCCTTAGAGTCAAGAGAGTAAACTAAAGAGTTATTTGAGTCCAGAGAGTAGACTGTGTATAGGTTATATTATTTTTTCACAATCACTTATTTTTTTCCCTCCCTTATCATGTTTTCCTATAAATGGTATATATGCTCCTGATACATAACTTTGTTGTGTCAAAGGCCTTTTTGCGAACTGAATATGAATAGACATGCCACACAGCATTTTAAGTGCCCTTCAGTGGTTTCATCCTTTGTTCCTTATCTTGGCCTTCCTGATGACTATCTTTTTAGCTCATATTCTGGAATGAAAATTCACTTTGAACTGAGCCTAACCCAGCAGTTGTAACTTGATCATAGTTCTTATACTGTGCAAGATAGAATTAAATATTTGCTGTTGTCTGAGATATTTTGGTGATTAATCGACACATAAACAGATAATAAAAATCTGTTATATTTAGTATTATCACTTCATAATATACTATGAAGTTTTATCATATATATTGCCCATAAGAATGAAAGGATGAGGATTTTGGTCTGTTTTGTTTACTGTATACTTAGTACCTGAAACTGGGACTTCCCAGATGGTACTAGTGGTAAAGAACTGAGACTTAAGGGATGTGGGTTCAGTCCCTGGGTCAGGAAGATCCCAGGAGGAGGGCATGGCAACCCACCCCAGTTTTCTTGTCTGGAGTACCCCATAGACAGAGGAGCCTGGCAGGCTACAGTCCACGGTGTCGCAAAGCATCAGACACAGCTGAAGTGACTTAGCACATATGTACAGTACCTGAAATTATGCTGGCACAAGGTAAGTGACATTTAGTGAATAAATCAATAATCTAGACAGACTGATCCAAAACATCAAGTGAAAGGGTACATATTCGTAAGTAATCAAGAACTTTAAAGGAAAATAACTGAAGGGGAGTTGATAAAACAGAAGTCAACATCCGCTTAGTTTGAAAAGTAGATCTAGTGGACTTTGTGAAGCCCTTAGGAAGCCATATAATGTGTACCCCAGGACTTGGTATATGTTCAAGTTGGAGTCACAGATAAAATACACATCAGGTAATGAAAGGCACAGGCACCAGTGGTGATCCTTGTAAAAGTAGATAATTCAACATCTTAAAGGTTTACCAAAGTGATTAAAGACATATGTTATTTATACTTTAAAGGAAAATATTAGGTTATTTTATGGCATTAGAAAAGGGGAAGATTAAAAATGAAAGACATTGAACATAAAGTGTTTGATCAATATTACTGTATAAACATTAAATTTCTTTACACAAAAGACATAAACTTAGGGAAAATATAAATTGCTTTGTATTTTTTAAAACATAATACTCATAATAACTATATATAATTAATGATATTAGAAGATTTTAAAAAGCCTTTTACATTACAAAATCATAAAAGTTAGGAGGATATACAATTACTATAATAAAAGAGAAGGTGATATTACAGATTTCCAGAGATCTGAAGATAAACCAAGTATAGGCAACAAATTTTCTTGTTTGAAAGCTAATCATCATTTTTAATAAAATAGAAACAGAAATAGTTTCAACATAATAAGTAAGGAAGGCTTGAAGTTTCCGATATAAATACATTTTTGTTCAGCACCCTGACGATGTGTAAAAGGAGATGTAGGAAATAAATTAGGAGTTCTAGAAAATTGAAAATACTTAATGAAGATCAGTCTTGAAAGCAATACAAATCAAAAGAACCAATGATCATATGAAAACAATTATATATAAATGAGAAAAAAAGAGAAAAATCTTTATACAATAAGCACAATAGCATTTTATATGCAGGAGAGGACAGAGAGAAAAATCTATGGATGTAAACATCCCTTCAAAAACAACAAAAAATAAATGTTTGGAAAGAAAATTTTTATGACTTGGAAAAAATAACTCAGATTAAAGCAACTCAACATGTTTTAATATTAAAACACCACCTAGATTTAAACATATCTTGGTGATATTTGTGTTTTATAAAGACCAAAATACATCCAAAAATTATGGATGCAGGAAAAGAGCTTACCTCACAGCATTAAGTAGGCTGGCTAGTTGTAATTTTCATCAAACTATAGCTCATCTCCTCACAACATGTAGTGGTGCAAATGTGGACACTGGTTAATTTGGGACGGTTTTTGCATCACATTTTTGCAAGTCATTAAATACTTCAGCCTTAAACAAAACAAAAATGTGCTTTGCTATGAAAGTTTTTTGTTTTTTTTTTTAGTGATTCTTTATTGCTACACAATTCAGACAGCATATCCCTCCATAACTGATGACTATCAAAACAATAACCAGGGCTGTTCTGTTGTAGCTTGTGTATATGACAATCAAGTTATTAATTATGAGTGTACTGGAACAGCACAATTATTAAATATGACTATTTTTTACAAAACCAAGCTACAGGTAAAGAACAAGTTGGCTGTTTTATACACCAAATAGTGTGTAAAATAAATTTCTTCATTTTAAAAAATATGTTAAATGATTGGGATTTTAGTTTTTTAATGCATAACTTATAAAAGATATTTTTTAATCAATTCCTTCATTATATCAACTAGATCTATGATTGCATCTATGGTATTATGAGATTTTAAAGTAAATATTTTCTAACTATGCAATACCTATATGAATATTTCACATATATAGTCATACACATGATAAGTTTTCTCTTGTAAATGCTCCAAGAAAAGAAAGGAAACTGGGGGAAAAAGAAACCACTCCCCTTAATTTTAACAAGGAAAATTAAGAACCAAGTAGGTTGTTTTAAATTTGTATTTGCCCTTACAAACCCAATTATAAAATTTATTTCTGTAAGATGAATACATGATCTCTCTCTCAAGCTAATCTATACATGATGATAGTAAAAAAAAACACAGCCCATATGATATGTTTGTGTGTGTGTGTGTGTTTATATGTGTCTGTGAGAAATAAAATCTCAATGTATTTTTTTAGTCCTTACTTCTCTTGAAAGTTGAATCACACTCCTACAATATGTAACCTTTTTGTGAACTCAAGCAGAGTACACTGAGGGAGTTTTTTGGCAACTAAAGAAATGCTGATTAGACTGTACTGTAAAATTATCCAAGATAAGATCTTTTTTTCTTTTTCCCAGAGAGAGCAATTACCGAGTAAAAATAACACAGAAAGTCTAGAGATCATTTACCGTGTGTACCAAGATTCTGAGAGTTTTGACCTTTGCTAATCTTATTTAAATAAGAGTGCTTTCTTTCTAAATCATAAACTGACTCTTTCCATGTGATTGAATTATATAATGACTAGGAAAGCCAAAACTTTAGACCACAGGTCAAAGATTTCTAAATACATTTGAACTATATCCTTTAAAGATTCTCCCAAGTGTTTTGACTCCTAAAAGGAATTCCAATTTTCATAAAATAACAGGCAAATTAAAATTCATGTATTATCATGATTATTAAAAGATGATAATAACCTAATTATTTTTGGACTGTTGACCCTTAGTTGTCAGAATGTTTAAAGGTGACTCTGCATGTTGTATGTCTTCATATTGATCATTGCATGATTTTGTTATAACTAGTGTGTAAAGTTTTCTCTAAAATCTTTTTTTATGTTAGGATAATTTTAGATATTTCCTCCCAAGGTTAATCATAGTGTCTTAAAATGTGATAAAACATAAAAAATATATCTAGGATTAAAATTTCAAAGGAACGTGTGAATATTTATGTTTAACAGAAATATTAATAAAATATTTGAGCATTAAGTGCCCTGGGCTCTTTTTAGAGTATGTTTTCTACTCTAAAAGCATCTGGATCCCAAAGACCTTGGTTTCCTTGAAATCATTTAAATCGTAGTAACTTTATTTTTATATTCTTAGTGATCTTTGTTGTCAGAGACTTCAAAAGTTCATTGAGTTCATATCCATTTATCATAATATCTCTGTTTTATTTTAAATTTTCTCTTTGATTAATTCTATAATTATCTCACTAGAATATCACATACACACACATACCCACTATACATTCAATGGTTCTGCTTCCCAAATTGCTGATATTTTTATGTTATTGGACAATTTCTTTATTCATTATTTTTATTCATTTATGAATAAAATAGACATGATTTATTTCTGTTATCTTGGCCATTGTGAATAGTGCTGCAGATACCATAAGGACACAGACATCTCTTTGAGATTGTAATTTCAATTCCTTGGAATATGTACTCTGAAGGAGGATTTCGTGATCATGTTGTAGTTCTATTTTTACTCTTTTCAAGGAACTCCATACTCTTTTATATAGCTGCTACACCATTTTACTTTCCCACCAAGAGTGTCCAAGGATTTCAATTTCTCCGAAACCGTGCGAACACTTTTTATTTTCTGTTTTGTCAACAATAGCCAGCTTAACAGGTTTGAGGTTATCTCTCACTAAAGTGTTAATTTGTGTTTCTCTGATAATTAATGATGTTGAGCATATTTTCATATAACTGTTGCCAGTTTTTATGTCTTTTTTTGGAGAAATGTCTGCTCAAATCATTTGTGCATTTTTAAGATCATTATTGTTTCTGTTTGCTTTGCTTGAGTTGTAAGAGTTATTTATATATTTTGTAAGTTTGCAGATATTTCCATGCATCCTCTGCATTGCCTTTTAATTCGGCTGATTATCTGCTTTGCTGTGCAGAACTCTTTTAGTTTGCTGTAGTTCCATACTTTGAAGACAACAATGCTACATTGTTAACTGTAGGCACTGTGTCATACAGCAGGTCTCCAGAATTATTAAATCATCTGATATAATTGAGTCAGCTTCCCAGGTGGCTCAGTGGTAAAGAAACCAGCAGAAAATGCAGGATACACGGGTTCAATCCTCAGGAAGATCCCCTGCAGTGGGAAATGACGACCCACTCCAGTATTCTTGCTGGGATAATCCTAAGGAACGAGAGCCTCATAGGATACAATTCATCTGGTCCCAAAGAATCGTACACGACAGCACACACAAGAGAGAGTATGATTGAAATTTTACATCCATTGAACACAGAGGGAAAAGGATTCTTGACTTCTGTCTTGGCAAAAATTTTGTGAATATGGCACAAAGCATAGGCAATAAAAGCAAAAATAAATGATGACTTCCAGGTTTTGTCTGTGATGAATAAAGCTACTATAAAAGTCCATGTGCAGGTTTTTATGTGGAAGGAATTTTCAACTCCGTTTGGTAAAAAAGAAAAAAGCAAAGACTGTAATTACTGAATGTATGGTGTCTTCTAGGGGCTTCCAAGTTGGCTCAGTGGTAAAGAATTTGTCTGCAATACAGGATCAGCAGGCAGCCAATGTTCAGTTCCTGAGATGGGAAGATCCTCTGGAGAAGGAAGTGGCAACCCACTCCAGTATTCTTGCCTAGGAATCCCATAGAAAGAAGACCTTGGCCAAATACCATCCATGGGGTTTCATGACTAAGCACGCACCTACCACTTCATGGTATCCTCTAACCCAGGAGTCCCCAGTCTCTGGCCAGAGAACTAGTACCTCCTGTCAGATTAGCAGCAGCATTAAAAGTCAAGTGCTCAATAAATGTAATGTGTTTGAATCATCCCCAAACCAACCTCCACCGCCAGTCCATGGAAAAATTGTTTTCCATGAAATGGGTGCCTGGTGCTAAAAAGTTTAGGGACCACTGTCTAGGAGGATGAGCTGAGAATTTGATTATAAGTATTTCACCTTGAGCACTGGCTATAACAGCAATAATTTATTTATTTGCAAAATAAAATTGGGAGATTAAAAGGCATTTGAAAACTTTGCTCCAAGAATAACTGCTTATCATGTTTTGTTTGCTTGTTTGGATTTTTGTTTCAATTTTGCTTTTAATTTCCCCAAACATTATGCAAAGTACCACAGAAAAGAAAGAACTAAACAGGGTCCCTTATATTTGTCAAATCACTGACAACTACAAGACTGCTGTGTATGAGTGATCTATTACTGTATCGCAAATCATCCAATTGAGGAGCTTAAACAACCAACATGTATTACCTCATGATTTCTGGAGATCAGGGATTTAGGTTTGACTTAGCTGGGTACTTCAGGTTCAGGATTATTAGATCCCAGTATATTTGGCAGCAGAGGTTGTGATCTTATTCAGAAACTTTCCTGGGGGAGACAGGGATGGTTTTTGCCTCCAGTTTACTAACATCATTATTGCCAGTTTTCAGTCACTTGTCATATGGTACACTCCTTAGGGCTTCAATACAACATCATAGTTTCCCCCAGGGAAGCAATCTAAGGGAACTTGAAAAATAGTACTCATGAAAGAAACCACAGTGCTTTCATAACCTTATCTTGGAAGTGATACCTCATTAATTTTGCTATGTTCAGTTTATTAGAAGTGAGTCCCCATATTTAGCCAACATTTCAGTAAAGGGAATTACTTAAGGGAATTGATATCACTGCAGATGGTGACTGCAGCCATAAAATTAAAAGCCACTTGCTCCTTGGAAGAAAAGTTATGATCAATCTAGATAGCATATTAAAAAGTAGAGGCATTACTTTGTCAACAAAGGTCTGTCTAGCAACAAATATCCATTCTTCCTTTGCACTGAATCTTCTGCTTCCAGGATAGGCTTCCTCTTGAAAGACTCTGCCTAAAGGTTTTCTGAGCCATGCCTCTTTTATCACCCACTGGTACTATTTTTTCAACTTCTTTTGTTAAAACAATGTGCTTTGTAATAATACCATCATAATAATTCTGTGATTTACTTATTTATCTCTGTGTACAAAGACTCTGTTTTTTTTTTACAAGTGTCATCACCCTAATTTTCACTAGCCAAAAGTCCTTTAGTTGGCTTATTGAATTATAGAAAGTTATAGTATAACTGGAACTTACAGTCTTTCACAACCAGAAAGTTGACTTCCTAGCCTATCTCAAAAAGTTTTGAGCAATAGGTTCTAATTTATTTGGCAACTTTTCTATATGTTTTTCATCAGAACAGTGTTCTATTTTATATGTAACTTCCTGGAGCTTCCCTGGTGGCTCAGATGGTAAAGAAAATCTGTATGCAAAACAGGAGACTCAGGTTCAATCCCTGGGTTAGGAAGATCTCCTGGAGAAGGGAATGGCTCCCACTTCAGTATTCTTGCCTGGAAAAGAATGGACAGAGATGCCTGGCCGGCTACAGTCCACAGGGTCACTTTCAGGAATATTGTAACATTTTTAAGGATTCTAAAAAATTATTACAGACCTTAGATTAGTTATTCCAACATGAATTTTGGAAGCACACCCATTCTCAGAAGCTTCTTTCAATGTATCACAGCGAAGAGAGATAAGCTCCAGTTTGAACATTTTGAGGAATGGAATCTCTTTGTGAATCATGTGAATCACCTGCCTATTCTTGCATCCATCAACTGTGAGAGGAATGGTGGAGTCCTATAAAAATGTGGGGCTCATGTTCTTCCCAGGTCAAATAACTTTGTTAAGAGGAATATGGTGCCTTTAGCAATCTGACAGATCCTGGTCAAAGTACATGATTAAGATCAGGGGATCATGTTTCACAGAAGGTGCTCTACTCATGAACTGTTCTGTTGGTGAGGGCTGTTGAACTAAAAAATAATATTTGAAGTCAAGTATATTGTAAACAAATGTATAGAACTGGGAAATATTTTTGTTGAATAACAAACAGACACTTACAGACACACACATAAAAGTCAGTTTTCAGTTTATTCATGTAGGTGCTGGAAAAGACTCTTGAGAACCTGTTGGACAGCAAAGAGATCAAACCAGTCAATCTAAATCAAATCAACCCTGAATATTCATTGGAAGGACTGATGCTGAAGCTGAGGACCAGTACTTTGGCCATGTGATGCAATGAGCCAACTCACTGGATTAGACACTGATAGTTGGAAAGATTGAGGTCAGGAGGAGAACGATTGACAGAGTTGGTTGGAACGCATCACCAATTCAATGGACATGAACTTGAGCAAACTTTAGGAGATACTGAAGGAAGGGAAGCCTGGCATGCTATAGTCCATAGAGCCCCAAAGAGTTGAATATGACTTAACAACTGAACAACAACAACATATAGCACTTTATAACGTGCAATTTTACTTTTAGAAGAGAATTAGAATACTCCACACACTTACAGATGCACTAACCAAAAAAATGAAATATCTTACCAAAGCTAAAAAAAATTATTAACTCAGAGGTTATTTTTATAGATGTTTCACATTTACCTATCTACATGGCCTAATTGTATTTTAAATCTCATTAATTTAATAGGTTTAAAAATTCTATAAAATTACATTTTAATTAAAGGTTTCTGTTATTTATATAGTTATTTGAAGCTTTATATAGTAAATAAATAAATCACTGTAATAGATATTTCTAACTTCTCAATAAAACAATTGGTGACAACATGTACATTATGCTTAATATCTATTTCATAAGATGTGTGGCCTAAATATTTCAGTGTCTTTTTATGAAATGATTGTTACTTTATGACCATTATTATATCAAATAATTTTAATATAAAATACTTTTTCAGAGCACTATCAGCTGTATGTTCCTGAGTCAGCTCAAGTTGGTTCAGCTGTTGGGAAAATCAAGGCAAATGATGCGGACACTGGCTCAAATGCAGACATGACATACTCCATCATTAATGGTGACGGTGCTGGCATATTCTCCATCTCCACTGACAAAGAGACAAGAGAAGGGATCCTTTCCTTAAGAAAGGTAAAAAAAATACTGTGAGTGAGCTAAGCAATTCACTCATTTTTCCATGCATGCAAATTTGGCAAGATATTAATAATGTATATTTTTAAGTCATTAAAATGACAAAGTATTTCCTCTTTAATATGTAATTATTTTAATTATGATTACGTCTAACTGTTTAAATCATTTCCTAAGTGTTAGTTGCTGAGTTGTGTCCGACTCCACAACCCCATGGACTATAGCCCACCCGGCTTCTCCATCCATGGGATTCTCCAGTCAAGAATACTGTAGTGGGTTGCCATTTCCTCCTCCAGGGTATTTTCCTGCAGGCAGATTCTTTACTGTCTGAGCCACCAGGGAAGCCCTATGTGTGGGAAGATCAGATGTAGAATGCACTATGAATGTATTCCCTTATTTTTGTTTTTGGATAACACAGTTACTGTGAATTCCAGTTCTGTTAATATCATTATTTTATGCTATGCTGTCACTGGAAAAGACTCTGATGCTGGGAAAGGTTGGGGGCGGGAGGAGAAGGGGACAACAGAGAATGAGATGGCTGGATGGCATCACCGACTCTGTGGACGTGAGTTTGAGTGAACTCCGGGAGTTGGTGATGGACAGGGAGGCCTGGCGTGCTGTGATTCATGGGGTCGCGGAGAGTCGGACACGACTGAGCAACTGAACTGAACTGAACTGAATCAAAGTAGCGTTATAAGACTTTCCTGCTTGATGGTCATGGACCTTTTAGTGAAGTCATTTACCTTCTCATTACCCTCATTCTGTTTTATTCCTGAGAATTTGTCACCAGACTAAATCTATTGACTTTTGCTTTTAAGAGAACACTATGCTCATGCCTTTTTAAGAATGAAGTAGAACATAGGCAATTAGCAAAGGAGAATTTAAATGTAACTTCTAAAGCAGTATGTCTCAGTGTTTAAATGTTTAACAATTTCAGCTTGAAAATCTAGTAACACGCAAGTCCCTAGATCTTACTTTCATTATATTTTGATTCAGAAAGGCTGGAGTGGGAGTGAGGAATTAGTCTTTTTAACAAGTACTCTGGATGCTTCTACTGTATAGAATGTTGAAAACAAAGGTTGAAAAATTATATTCTGATGGCTCAAACAGTAAAGAATTTGTCTGCAGTGTGGGAGACCTGGGTTCTATCCCTGAATCGGGACGATCCCCTGAAAGAGGGCATGGCAACCCATTCCAGTATTCTTGCCTGGAGAACCCCCATGGCCAAAGGAGCCTGGAAGACCATAGTCCATGGGGTCACAAAGAGTCAGACATGGCTGAACAACTAAGCACACATACTGTAATAGTGAAGTGTCTCAATCAATCTGTCAGTCTATCAGTCATCTATCTATTTGAATCTAGTTGTAATTTATTATGTTATCTAGCTATCTATCTAGTTATCTGTGTGTTTTTGTATATATATTTATCTTTGCACTATATAAAATCTCATTTATTCTTCTAATAATCATAATTTTATATTGATTTAAAACTGAAGATTAAAATGTTTTTCGTATGTCACAACAGGGGCCTGAGAAGCAGAGTTTAAAGTGTGCAAATACTTACTAGTCATCACTGGTCTATATATGATATTGATTCTTCACCTAAATATCTTCTCATTTTAATCTTTCTGAAATTGTCAAACTTGGCTAAAAAAAAAATGTGTTGATAAAAAAGTCAATTTCCACATCTTTATTTTAACAAATATTGAGTTTTACATGTCTCTTGTGTAGCAGTAATTGTGTTCTACATGAGCCATGAAAGCCTGAGCAGAGCAAAAGTCAGTCTTAGCCTACGTAGAGCTTCCCACCTATGGAAGTGGAGAGACACCAATCAAGTAACACATGCATTCTTAGATGGATAATAAAAGTGATCTATGACCGAGAGTTAAACAGTGCTATTGGGAAGGCAAAATCTAGGGTTTTTAATCCTGTCTGATTAGTTAGCAGTGGTTGAACAGAGAACTAAAACATACCGAGGAGGTAACTGGGTGAGAGAATTAGAGGAAGAGGAAAGAAAACACAAGGAGAACCTTGTGGAATGTGGACAGTGAGGACCTAAATAACATCCTTGATTCTGGAGCAGAGAGAGTGAAGAAACTAGTGCACAGGAAAGCACACAGAATTTTGTTATATTTTGCCCAATGGAAAGCCACTGAAGTTATCTAAGCAGGAAGTGACAAGGTCTCATTTGATGTCTCTATTTTTAATGAACTTTTCATATAAGCTACAAGAGAACAAGATTATTTTTTTAATACTGCTGCATTCCCAATGTCTAGCATGTTTTCTGACACTGAATAGGCATTCAATAAGCACTAACATAATGAATGGATATATTGAATTGGCCAAAAAATGTTTGTTTGGGGCTTTCTAAAAAATGTTAAGAAAAACTCAAATGGACTTTTTGGCCAACACAATACTATAGACTGAAAAATGAAACAAAGAATGTCTGCTTTTCATTCCTTGGATGGCTTCTTCACTCAAATAAATCCAGGTAAGTGGAGGAATAATTCTTTCTGAAAGATGAATCTTAAACCCTAGGGAACACTAGCATTTAAGAAACAAGCAGAAGGCAGGAAAGAAATAGAGTCTTTGAAGAAAATATCAAAATACAGAAGAGAATTTTATCAGTGAAAATTCCCAAAGGAGGCTGAATAGGAGGAATATAGTCATTAAAAATATGAAGGATTCTAGATCTATGAAACCATTTAGGATTATAAAAGTTAATTCAGCTCACCATCAGCATCTCATTTTCATCACAATAGATAGTAACATCACATTTGTTGAGTGTTTCCTCTGTGTCAGGAAGGGTTTTAAGAACTTATTCCCAAATCTTTATTGAGTTGGTATACCCATTATGGAGCTTCCCTAGTGGTTGAGTGGTAAAGAATCTACCTGTCAATGCAGGAGTCACAGGAGACTCAGGTATGATCCTCAGGTTGGGAAGATCCCCTGCAGCAGAAAATAGCAACCCACTCCAGCATTCTTGCCTGGAAAATTCCATGGACAGAGGAGCCTGGTGGGCTACAGTCCATGGGGTTGTAAAGATTCAGAGTCGGACATGACTGAGTGACTGAGCATGCAGGCACGCCTTTATCATTCCTTTAAACCTAACTAGAATGTTGTGTGGGCTTTCCTGGTGGTTCAGTGGTAAATAATCCACCTGCCAGTGCAGGAGATGTGGTTCGATGCCTGTGTCAGGAAGATCCCCTGTTGAAGGAAATGGCAACCCACTCCAGTTTTTTCGCTTGGGAAATCCGATGAACAGAGGAGCCTGGCAGGCTGCCATCCATGGGGTTGCAAAAATGTCAGACATGACTGACTGACTAAAACAACAGAAATTGATGACAGAAAATTTGGCTCAGGAGTTTGTCTCTTTAGACTCTCAAAAGTTACTTGTATTACCTACTTGAAAGGAAACATTTGCTGCAATGAAGAGAAGAACAAATTTACTGTAGTGTAGAGATTATGTATGGGAGGCAAAGAAATGGAAGAAAAAAGTTTAAACACACTATCCTCTTTGAGAAGCTTTGTAGTAAAGCCAGGGAGGCAAATAAATAAGAACATCATAAAACGAAGATTTTAATCGTTAGTTGGGAGATGGAAAGTGTGTTGATAGCAGATGGATAAAAAATCAAGAGACAAGAAACTGAGGATACTAAAGAGAGGGTAATTGAATTAAAAAGATGCTCTGAGGTAGAGATGACACTGTTTGAGATCTTGATTGCAGATGGAAAGAAAGAATTTATGATAATATGCCTCCTTCTTTAACAGAATCAAATAGGAGGGAGAATTTAATGTTTGCAGATAAGTTTGCAATGATCTAGCTGGAATATATGCATGGGAATGGGAAACAAGAGGATCCTTGCCAATTGAGAATTATTGTCTGTGTAAAGTAGGAAGTTTTATTGTTTACAAAACGAAAGGGAAGTGGTGGCTGGTGTGAATACACACATAATATAAAATACAAGTATATATTGTGCGATTAAGAACAATGGGGATCTTATCACCCTTCATGGCCTCAATTAATTTTAAGTTGCTTGTGAAAAATGAAGCCAAAATCATATGTGTGCACATGTGTGCACCTATATGTAATTAACATTCTCTATTCTATATTGCATACACACATGAACATACACAATAGGTATTTTCAAGGTAAGTGTTGTAATTGTGTTACGTGGTAATGTTAATACTAAAATAACCTTGATATTTCATGAGTCCAAATTATCTTCCACATTTTTCCTGAATTTATTTTTTAATATGGTCTATACTTCCTCTGGAGAAGACAATGGCAACCCACTCCAGTACTCTTGCCTGGAGAATCCCATGGATGGAGGAGCCTGGTGGGCTGCAGTCCATGGGGTCGCTAAGAGTCGGACACGACTGAGCGACTTCACTTTCACTTTTCACTTTCATGCACTGGAGAAGGAAATGGCAACCCACTCCAGTATTCTTGCCTGGAGAATCCCAGGGACAGAGGAGCCTGTTGGGCTGCCATCTATGGGGTCTCACAGAGCCGGACACGACTGACGCGATTTAGCAACAGCAGCAGCAGCAGCATACTTCCTCTAAAATCCAGTGTGTGCATTTATCAAATTTCTTAATCCTTCAGATTAGGATTATCCATTTTAGAGTTATTCCATTGCTATATATACAACGTTACAAACTATTGCAATTTGAAAATTAAGCTATATCACTCTGTGGATTTTAACCTTCAAGAGGCACTCATACAGATGGCAGGAAATAGATAAAACAGTCCTTTCGAACTTGTTCCTTATTTAATCTCTAAAGCAGCTCACTTGAGCCAGCAAGGCAGAACAGCTAATCTTCCCAAAGATCAAAATCAGCCCTGCTCTATAAATCAGTCTGCAGGAGCATCCGCACATTCTTTCTATATCGTGCCTTCATCAGAAAATTGCCAAGTTGAATTCACTGGTCCATGGTGCAGTACGTTGTAAATACACTTTGATAACTTTCATTCCTTGTTTAATGGACCCTGACAGGGTGGAAAGGGGAAAAGATAGGGATGAATGCAAGTTGATACATTCTTTCCTATGACATAAACCTCTGAGGCCAGGGATATGCTTTGTAGCATCCGCTCCAAGATTCAGTTCTTGTGGCCCCTGTGTCAATTTGCCTTCTTTATAGAAGCTATTCCATTTTTTGGCTTGTTTGTTTTAACTCAAGACTCCAGCCCAATTTTCTTTTATGACTTTCGGCAAATAGTATCTATAGTACCACTTTTCTTCCTCAAGTATACTTAATTGCAAAAACAATGCCTATTATTTTAAGTCCCAAATCTTAAACTTGATTTTTTTAGTCAGTGAAGGGCCGTGGAAAATACCATCTTTACCACTGGATGAAAAAGAAATTTTGGTCTTTCCATATAAGAGATGCATGACATTATCACAAATCTCTAATCTTCAGTTTTCTTATTTTTAATGTGCTACAAAGTGATTGTTACAGAGAGATGAAATGAAGTAAAACGGTGCTGTCAGTTGTGCCTGGCTAATAAGCACAGTGATACGTCAATACCTGCATTTCTTCTTTTCTTCTTTCTTCCTCTATTTGCACTGAATGTTAACTACACTTTCCAGAAAACTCCATGAGCTTATCTTACTGCCTTCATGTATTTCACGTTATCTAAATCACCTATAATCACATAAAGAATAGCACATCCTATGTATGGTTTTGTGAATGATGTCAATATTTTCTCATTGGAGCATAGCTGATTTACAATGTCAGATTAGTTTCAGGTGAACAGCACAGCGATTTCTATAGACAGTTAGATAGATCTATATATATATCTTCTGCAGATTTTTCCCTCAGTGGATATTACAAAATATTGAATATAGTTGCCTGTGCTATAAAGTAGGTCCTTGTTGGTTACCTAGTTATACATAGTAGTGTGCATATATTAATGCCATCTTCCTAATTTACCCCTCCTCATCCCTCTTCCCCTTTGGTATCGCATGCATAAACACCCTGGTGGCTCAGATGGCAGTCTTCCTGCAATGTGGGAGACCTGGGTTGGATCCCTGGGTTGTGAAGATCTCCTGGAGGAGGAAATGGCAACCCACTCCAGTATTCTTGCCTGGGAAATCCTATGGATAGAGGAACCTGGCAGGTTACAGTCCATGGGGTGGCAGAGTTGGACACAACTGAGCCACTAAGCACAGCACAGCACAAACTGTCATTCATGGCTGTTGGCAATCTACTTCCCCCTCTGTCTTCTGTAAGGATTTTTATCAAAATTCTAGTTTTGTCTTTGTAGCGTAACATTTCTAGGTAGGTTCCACTCACATAAATCCTTCTTTATTTATCTTCTCTGTTTTACATATCAAGGTAAGCATCTCTCTAGTTTTTCATTGTGCAAGTGTTAGTCACTCAGTCATGTCAGACTCTTTGCGATCCCATGGACTGTAGCTGACCAGGCTCCTCTGTTCATGGGATTTCACAGGCAAGAATACGGCAGTAGGTTGCCATTTCCCTCTCCAGGGGATCTTCCTTACCCAGAGAGGAACCCGGATCTCCCGCATTGCTAGTGGGAAAAAACCTGCAAATGCAGGAGATCTAAGAGATGCAGGTTCGATCCCTAGGTCTGGAAGATCCCCTGGAGGAGAGCACAGTAATCCATTCCAGTATTCTTGTCTGGAGAATCCTATGGAGAGAGAAGACTGGCAGGCTACAGTCCATAGGGTTGCACAGAGTCCGACAGGACTGAAGCAACTTAGCATGCATGGCATGCTCCAGCATTGCAGTCAGATTCTTTATCATCTGAGCCACCAAGGAAACGCCAGCAATTCTATATCCTTCTTAAATCTGCTAGACCCAGTAGAGTAGAAAGAACTTATTCTAATTAATTCATTATAAATGTACTGAAAAATCCCATGGACAGAGGAACCTGGTGGTCTATAGTCCATGGGGTCACAAAGAGTTGGACATGAATAAGCAACTGGGCATCGCACCAACATACTGATATTATCCAGGAACGTGCATCTACTGTGTGCTCTGTGTGTGTGCATCTCTGTCCACAGTAGTTGGTGCACATTTTATTTTTTCACAACTGGGTACCTTGTATTTTTTAAATTTTATACTATATATCATTTATGCCATTTTATTTAATAAAGGATCAGAGGTGGATAGTGAGAGTAAACATAAAAAGTTATAAAAGTATTGTTTAAATTAACCCTGAGAAAAAATAGGAAATATTTCCAACTAAAACCATACTACACCCATTCAAAATAATCAAAATTTTAAAATTTTAGTGGATTGTATTTACTGAATTTTTCTGTATCATTTTTTTGCATTGAGTGACAGAATAAGAATCAGGATGTTCTTTGCCATCAGATTGTAAAGTTTTGAGGCTGTGAGCCACAAAGTGCAATAAAAATATGGTGTACCAGCTTATTACAAATGCACACACTTCATACATAAGAAGAAATAGGTTTCTAATACTAATGAAGTATTTAAATAAAACATTCATTAGAGATTGTATTTAAAAATCAGTCAAACTATTATTTTTATTCTTGTAAGATTTCAGTATCTTGAAAGTGGTCCTTTTGTTCAGCCAGAAACTGAAGAGATGAAAGTTCAATTCAGTGAAATCTACCACTGTATTTATAATACCTTTAACAGAGGCCTGCTTTGTGGCAACTTTAGTTCTGATTCTTCATCCACAGGCATGGCTATGGAGTGATAGATTCATTGAAACTACTTTGACATTAGTTAACACTTTTTAACCTTGGAAGGAAAGTTATGACCAACCTAGATAGTATATTAAAAAGCAGAGAAATTACTTTGCCAACCAAGGTCCATCTAGTCAAGGCTATGGTTTTTCCTGTGGTCATGTATGGATGAGAGAGTTGGACTGTGAAGAAAGCTGATCGCCGAAGAATTGATGCTTTTGAACTGTGGTGCTGGAGAAGATTCTTGAGAGTCCCTTGGACTGCAAGGAGATTCAACCAGTCCATTCCAAAGGAAATCAATCCTGGGTGTTCATTGGAAGGACTAATGCTAAAGCTGAACCTCCAATACTTCGGCCACCTCATGCGAAGAGTTGACTCACTGGAAAAGACTCTGATGCTGGGAAAGATTGGGGGCAGGAGGAGAAGGGGACGACAGAGAATGAGATGGCTGGATGGCATCACCAACTCTATGGACATGAGTTTGAGTGAACTCCGGGTGTTGGTGATGGACAAGGAGGCCTGGCGTGCTGTGATTCATGGGATCGCAAAGAGTCGGACACAACTGAGCGACTAAACTGAACTGAACTGAACACCTATTCCAGTAATATTATTTGGGCTTCCCCAGAGGCTCAGTGGTGAAGAATCTGCCTGCAATGCAGAAGATTCAGGTTCAATCCCTGGGTCCGGGAAGATCCCCTAGAGTATGGCATGGCAACCCACTCCAGTATTCTTGCCTGGGAAATCCTATGGAGAGAGGAGCTTGGGGGTTACAGTCCATGGGATCACAAACAGTCAGACATAACTGAAAAGACTGAGCACTCAGCACTGTAATATTATTTAGTATTCTAGTTGGAAATTAATGATTTCTTGAAACAGCCTGATGAGTTGAGCTATCCACAACTTAAAAAAACTAAAATTAGAGCTACCATAAGACCCTGCAATCCCACTTCTAGGCATATATGTGGAGGAAAACATAATCTGAAAAGATTCATGCACCCCAATTTTCATTGCAGCACTGTTTATAATACTCAAGACATAGAAGCAACCTAAATATCCATTGATAGAGGAATGGATAAAGAAGATGTAGTACATATAGACAATGGAATATTACTCAGCCATTGAAAAGAATGAAATGACATCATTTACAGCAGCAGGGATGGACCTAGAGAATCTCATACAAGTGAAGTAACTCAGGGAAGGAGAAATATTGTATGACATGCCTTATATTTGGAACCTAAAATGAAATGGTACAAATCAACGTACAAAACTGAGAGAGAGACTCATAGAGTTAGAGAACAAACATGGTTTCCAAGGGGGAAGGGATAATTAGGGAGTTTGGCAAGGTTATGTACAATACACATTGCTATGTTTAAAATGGATAACCAACAAGGTCCTACTGTATAACACAAGGAACTCCACTCAACGTTATATGGCAACCTGGGTAGGGGGAAGGGATTGCAAGAGAAACATGTATAACTATGACTGAATTGTTTTGCTGTTCACCTGAAACCATCACAAAATTGACTATACCCTAATACAAAAGTAAAATTTCAAAATAACCAAATAATAGAATATGCTTTTTTTTTTTTCAGAAAATTCCAGGATTTGGCCATATTTTGCACAAGTGAAGTTCCTTTTTTTATTAAAATATTGGTATCAATCTCATTATTATTATCCCATTTCCATGATAGAACACATGGATCATGATGCAATATAATAATTGGATCAAGGAAAGGTCCTGTGAGTCACTTTTATTATGTAGGAAAGCAGAATTTTAAGATCTTCTTGGAGTCCAAGAAGAAGTGAGTCTTGCAGCAACTTGGCTAAATGCCGTTTTGGTATCTATCTATTTATGATGGTTGCATAGTTCCAGAGGAGGAATATATTAATGTGATTTAATGAATAGTAGAAGTGATTAATGAGAAACAATTAAAATGTTCCAAATATGTAGAGCTGGCTAGAAAATGATTGATGGGGAAGATGATAACTTATCTATAGGAATATGAATTGTGTTCTTATTAAAGAGGGAAAAGTTTGATTTTATAAGTAAGAAAGAGCAATGATATGTGAAAGTAATTACTAGGAGTAATAGGATAAAATTAAGAAATGAAAACTTAAGATGAAAATTGGAACCAATCAGTGATAGTGAACTGCATTAGAACATTGAAAAGTAACTAAAGAAAAGTAAGAGAAGCCCCACTGCCTGGGGAAGTTAGAATTACACCAGAATAAACAGTTCTAACTCACAGAGGTGACAGAAGGTTTTGCAACAAAAGAGTTTGAAGTGTTTCAGTTTTTTAGCTTTGTGAGTCTGAATTAAGGAGTTGTGAAAGTACTAAGAGTTTTGGTAGCCAGATTTAATGAAGTTATAATTAATGAAGCTAATAATTCACGTTCAATGTGATTATAAATACTTGGGAAGATGCAAGAATGTATCCTTTAATAGTGAGGAAATTTTATTCCACTAAAAATCTGGCAGAAAGTGAAGAAGAGCTAAAGAGACCCGGGGTGGATTCATGTCAATGTATGGCAAAACCAACTAATATAATATTGCAAAATAATTAGCCTCCAATAAAAAAAAAAAAAAGAAAGAGGAGAGTGAAAAAGTTGGCTTAAAGCTCTACATTCAAAAAATTAAGATCATGGCATATTTTCCCATCACTTCATGGCAAAAAGATGGGGAAAAAGTGGAAACAGTGACAGACTTTATTTTGGGGGGCTCCAAAATCACTGCAGATGGTGACTGCAGCCATGAAATTAAAAGACACTTGCTCCTTGGAAGGAAAGCTTGACCAACCTAGACAGCATATTAAAAAGCAGAGACATTACTTTGCCAACAAAAGTCTGTCTAGTCAAAGCTATGGTCTCTAAAGTAGTCATGTATGGATGTGAGAGTTGGACTGTAAAGAAAGCTGAGTGCCGAAGAATTGGTGCTTTTGATCTGTGGTGTTAAAGAAAACTCTTGAGAGTCCCCTGGACTCCTGGGAGATCCAACCAGTTCATGCTAAAGGAAATCAGTCCTGAATATTCATTGCAAGTACTGATGCTGAAGCTGAAACTGAAACTGCAATACTTTGGCCACCTGACGCAAAGAACTGACTCATTTGAAAAGACTCTGTTGCTGGGAAAGACTGAAGGCAGGAGGAGAAGGGGACAACAGAGGATGAGATGGTTGGATGACATCACCAACTCAACTGACATGAGTTTGAATAGGCTCCAGGAGTTAGTGATGGAGAGGGAAGCCTGGCGTGCTGCAGTCCATGGGGTCGCAAAGAGTCGGACAAGACTGAGTGCCTCAACTGAGAAATCTGTTCCTTGTTAGTCATCAAGTTGGAATGTTATATTACACCCTTTATATGCTAATTAGATTTCAGGCAGACTATCACAGTGCTTAAGAGCAAAACCTGTAGAGTTCCCACTGCCTGAATTCAAATCCCAAGTATATCTTAGGCTGTTACCCCTGAATAAGTTTCTTGACTTTTATGTACTTTGTTTTCTTCATTTGTAAATGGAAACGATTCTAACTCACAAGAGTTGTGATCATTAAATGAGTTAATATGTATTAGTTATTTAGTTCACACATAGGAATTAACTTCATATTTTAAAAATAACATAGAATTCTTCATCCTTCAAATGTAAACTATAAAAAAGCACTTTTCCATATGCTAAACAAAGCTATATTTGAAATTGAGGGAGGCTATTAATCACCCACCATGTACCAGGAATTATGCCAGATAACTAAAATGGGAAGATGAATTAGATAATATTCTCTCTCTTAGAGAAAACTGAGTAGACATGATACATTGTTATAATACAAGATGTCAAATGTTAATGGTAAGGTTTATTTAAGTTGTTATAAGAACTCAGATATAAGAGGGCAAATTTTTCAAAGGTGGAGGACAGCCTGGAAATATTTTCATGGGAGATTTGTTTTAAGCATGCATGAATACTTCCCATATACTCAGGAAAGTAAACATGAGTCCCAGTCTTTATATCCAATTGAAGTGTCCTTCATATATGGAGATCAGAGACAATTTTGAGCGTTAAAAATGAGGAAATATTATACCTGTGAATACATAACATGATCTGACCACAATAGTTGTTGCACGAGTCACCTGAAGTTTTCTATGTTTCCTCTGAAATATAACTTTATGACCCAATAGCTATAAAGCTAAGAGTTTGTAACACCAGACTTAGAGGCTTATCCGTCAGGTGGTTGAATTAGAATGCAAACTGGATTCCCAACTGTGCTGGGGTGTCTTTCCCAAGTGTGCCAGGGCAGTCACAGAAACTGAAAAACAATTTGTGAGGGACAATTTATAGGCCCTATAAACCCGAGCACTGCCAAATTTCAGACTCCCACGTCCCCAGAACAGCAAGAGAATACATTTTTGCTGTCTTAAACCACCCAGTGTTTCTGTTACGGCCGCTCACAGCAACTAATGCAATGGCATGCATACAAAAAATAATAAACTAATACAAATATTAAGCAACCTCTTGTCACCTGTAGAACCATTCTAGTAAAACAAAGCACATCACAAGTTGAATTATTTCAGAAATGGTTCAGCGTCAGAAAATCAATTATATTAGGGTATCAAGGATATTATGGAGAAGGAAATGGCAACCCACTCCAGTATTCTTACCTAGAGAACTCTGTGGAAAGAGGAGCCTGGTGGGCTGCTGTCCATGGGTCGCACAGAGTCAGACACGACTGAAGCAACTTAGCATGCGTACATCCATTGGAGAAGGAAATGACAACCCACTACAGTATTCTTGCCTGGAGAATCCCAGGGACAGAGGAGCCTGGTGGGCTTCCATCTATGGGGTCACATAGAGTCGGACACGACTGAAGCGACTTAGCAGCAGCAGCAAGGATATTAATAAATATCAAGGATATGCCAATACATATCCTTGTTATAGTTCCTAGTAATTATATATTGCTAGTATATTTGATTACTAATTATGATTATCAATATTGCATCATATTTAGCATAGCTAGATAAAATACTAAAATTTTAAAAATTAAAGTTAGCTAATTAATTTCTCATTTCATAAATCACAGTTTCCTGGCATAAGTATATCCTATTTGGTAATTGACACATATGATATTAAGATTATTTTAATTTACTAAATTTGTCAACAATAGTCATCAGTTCAGTTCCATTCAGTTGCTCAGTTGTGTCCAAATCTTTGCAACTCCATGGACTGAAGCATGCCAGCTTTCCCTGTCCTTCAACAACTCCCAGAGCTTGCTCAAACTAATATCCATCGAGTCGGTGATGCCATCCAATCATCTCATCCTCTGTTGTCCCTTTCTCCTTCTGCCTTCAATCTTTCCCAGCATCAGGGTCTTTCCCAGTGAGTCGGTTCTTCGCATCAGGTGGCCAAAGTATTGAAACTTTAGCTTCAGCATCAGTCCTTCCAATGAATATATTTGTTAACTGTGAGCATCAATGATGACGTAGTTTTGGTTCCTGACTCTAAGAACTTGTACCGCAACTGAGACCAATCTAGGGAATTAAGGCCAAGGCAAAAAAAAAAAAAAAATGAAAACAGAGTCAGTCAGATAGAGTTCCTGGAATATTTCTCCTTAAACATTAAGATTATGTTAGTAATCTCCAGTAGAACACCTTTCCCTTAGTTCTCATCTTAAACACTGAACTGGTAATCCAGACTTACAGTTTTGAGAAGAAAGAAAGAAAAAAGAATCTTGGCGTCGGTCTGATATTTTGTCAAATGGGATAAACTGTATGCAAACTATAGACCCTCACCCCCCACACCAAATATCTTGGAGAGGCAAAATCTAGGAGTAAATAATGGTGAACATTATCAAAGACTGGAAGCTCATCTTTCCAAGAGTTGTCAAGTGGCTCAAAAGGGTTGATAGTTTTAATCTTCTGTCCAATTCAAATGGCAGAATCCTGCCCCCAAAAACTCCAAGCATGGGCAGTTGAAATTTTAACATAGTATAGCTTGAAAAGGTTATTTATCATGCTCATAAACAATCTCTGTTTCTATAATTGCCCTAATCAATTTCCTACTATGCCTCACGCATATGAACTTGTTCTGTATCCTTTTTTTTTTGGTTGCTGTTTTAAGATAGGAAAAGTGTGTGTTTTGTATACTCTAGGTTAAACATGTCTTTCTTTTGCTTTCTTTGGTATTTTTATAAACTGAGTATGTTTCTAAATTTTTTTCCTTCATCTTTTAATCAAAACTAGGTGTTAGATGAATAGATTTCACTGTGCTTTGTCTATTGTTTTTATTTCATTTTAGTCTATAAGTAGTCTATTTTTAGACTACTTTCACATAATAAAAATAAAAATCTTGTAACTATGAAAAATGATACCCTTAGATTTCTAACTAATTTCCTGGGAACAAAAGATTACTAAGAAATTACTGAGTGATCTATTTACAGTGTGTGAACAATACGTACTTGAACGGCATTACCAGGATTTACAGTAAATGGAAAAAAATTATAATCCTAATTCTTTCTCTATATACTATTGTATATTCTTTGTTTTAATACAAAACCAAGAATTAACATACTTTATTTTGTATACATAATGCAAAAAAAAATCCTCCAAAAGTGTAATTTATTTCCAGTTTCTCTCATTTGCAATTAGCACTGCAGTGTTTTCTTTATAAATGAGGTTATTAAAACTATTTCCATGTGTGTTATTAATTCATCTGCTTCTGAAATTTTGTCGTGATCCAAAATATCCTCTCTTTCCTTAGTGACTTGAGATTGGTCCTATCCATCCATCCGCCAGACCTGACAAACAAGTCCTTTAAAATGATTATCTCTTTCTTGGGGTACTTAAATATATATGAGATAATCATAAACATGAAACCATGTGTTCACATAAAAACCTGTACCTTAGCAGTAGGTAGGCCAATGTTAAGATAAATGACATCTAACTTGCCAGGGGATCTGCTAAAAATGGAAAGAGAGATGCCTGTTGTATTGGATGCACAGCTTGATAATATGTGATGGGATAGAGGTGGCTAAAATTATTTTCACAAGTTGCATTGGAAGTCTTTCTGACTCTCAGTGAACTTTAGTCATTATGAAGTCTACCTGATGCAGTGGGTTAAGTCTAAAAATTTATATTGCTTTTCAACAAGTAGTAAACCTGCCAAAGGTATTGCTTTCCATGAGCCAAATATCTTGATTCTGATAGTCCCTGCTCCTCTGTGCCAAGGGGACCATATCCATGCACCTAATTCTTGATAGGCAGCAATTGTGTACCATTTTGAGGAGAGGCCATTTAAATTTGGATGAAACTTGTTGAATTACTCCAAAACAGATTCTTACTTACTAATGTTAAGGAGAAAGGAGTCAAGAAAAGAAAACTGCAGTGGATCTGTGGGTCCAACTAAAAGTCATGCAAGTCCCCAAACAAGACAGCTGTTAGATACACTGGCAGTTCATTTCAAGCTTTAATTCTCTGACAAGGAAATGACTCCCACTTGGTGAACTGCAGATCAATTAGCCTTTCTTTAAAATTGTTGTTCTGTCCGATTCTTTGCAACCCCATGGACTGCAGCATGCCAGGCTTCCCTGTCCTTCACTGTCTCCTGGAGTATGCTCAAACTCATGTCCATTGAGCCGATGATGCCACCCTACCATCTTGTTCTCTGTCATTCCCTTCTCCTCCTGCCTTCTATCTTTCCCAGCATCAAGGTCTTTTCCAATGAGCCGACACTTTGCACCAAGTGGCCAACAAATTAGAGCTTCAGCATCAATCCTTCCAGTGATAGTTTGGTTTCTCTTCTTTAAAATATATAAATCTAAAATGCATAATACTTTGCCATAGATAAATGTATATGTATTTTACATATGGTTCACTTTAAGAATTTGAGTTTTTAACATTTTTAATATTTAATTTTGTCTTATAAAAACTTGCAAAATAACATAATGACAATGTCTTATTTATCTCCCTGAGAAGTATTATTTGTTCTAGGTTGTTATTATTTTGTTTGGAAGTTCAGTCAGTTCAGTTCAGTCATTCAGTCACATCCAACTTTTTGTGACCCCATGGGCTGCAGCACATCAGGCTTTGCTGTCCATCAGCAACTCCTGGAGTTTACTCAAACTCCTGGAGCTTACTTGAGTTGGTGATGCCATCTAGCCATCTGATCCTCTCTTGTCCCCTTCTCCTCCTGCCTTCAATCTTTCCCAGCATCAACGTCTTTTCAAATGAGTCAATTCTTCGCATCAGGTGGCCAAACTATTGGAGCTTCAGCATCAGTCCTTCCAATGAATATTCAGGACTGATTTCCTTTAGGATTGACTGGTTGGTTCTTCTTGCAGTCCAAGGGACTCTCAAGTCTTTTCCAACACCACAGTTCAAAAGCATCCATTCTCTGACACTCAGCCTTCTTTATGGTCCAACTCTCATATCCATACATGACTACTGGAAAAACCATAGCTTTGACTATTTGGACCTTTGTCAGCAAAGTAAAGTCTTTGCTTTTTAATATGCTGTGTAGTTTTGTTATAGCTTTTCTTCCAAGGATCAAGTCTTTTTAAATGTGTCCAGTGCAAAAATGTGTATTTACTATTTTGTATCCTAAAATAGACCATATATTCTCTTGTGCAAAACACCAAGATGATCTACTTCTTCATTATTGTATTTGAAGTGAAATTCATGGCTCCTGAAAAATATATTAATGGAAGATACATAAATATTATCTGGATGATTTTTTTAAGTAAGAAAAAATAACTAGAAAGATACAGGGAAACTATTAATGCTGATCAAAGCTAAAAAGATAAATGGTATAAACAAGAAGAATATCATACATCAAACCTGGACTGGTGATTCGTTTCACATATGATAATATACATGCTTCAGTGCCATTCTCCCAAATCATCCCACCCTCAGGACTGGTGCACTGGGATGTCCCAGAAGGATGATATGGGGAGGGAGGTGGGAGGGGGGTTCAAGATGGGGAACGCATGTCAATGTGGATTGGGGTGGATTCATGTCAATGTATGGCAAAACCAATACAATATTGTAAAGTAATTAGCCTCCAATTAAAATAAATAGATTAAAAAAAAACAAGCAGAATACGACAATTGAAAAAACAAAGTTGATCAAAATATCATAATAAGGGAAATGAAAACCAAAATAAATATACAAAATGGTATTACAAGCAAAAAAAGTAAATAATTACAATTAAAACTATAAAAATGAACTTTACAAGTGTGTATAAAACCTTTTGCTAAAATTTCAAGATAATGTTAATTGAAAACTTAAACATTTGTCAGATTTTAAAAAAAGATATCAAGTTGAAGACCAGCAAGGTAAAAATAAGATGATGATAGATACTAATCAATGGTACAAGATAGATTAAGTACAAAACAAAACAAAAAAATGTACTTTTTCAACTTAGCAGATTGGTAGCAAACGTTCCCCCATTGGTTCAGGAGTAAAGAGTACACCTGCAATGCAAAAGATGCAAGTTCCCTTCCTAGTTTGAAGAGATCCCCTGGAGGTAGAAATGGCAACACACTCCAGTATTCTTACTGGGACAGTCCCATGGACAGAGGAGCCTGGTGGGTTCCAGTCCATGGGGTCACAAAGAGTTGCACACAACTGAGAGACTGAACATGCACACAGCAAATATTTTAAAAATTAATGATTTAAGTCAAAGAGGAGATAGAAAAAAGTTGCTTGAAAAGATTCCCCAAAAAGCAATATTAGATTGACTGAGGGAAATACTCTTTTGTCCCTAATTATCATCATATTTATGGCTGTGAAAAATCACTATTGTTTCAGACTTGAATTCCCATGATTTCTGCTTTAGATATTACTACTAAGACAAACTTCATAGTTTGTTTATGAGTGGATAAATAGACCTAAGTATATCCATGTTTGTTTGTTTCAAAAATGGAAAAGGAAATATTTGTTTGAAAAGTGATGGGAGTCATAATATTGGAAATCTTATTTTTCCCCTACAGCCACTGAACTATGAGAAAAAGAAGTCATACACCCTCAACATAGAAGGAGCCAATACACACCTTGATTTTCGCTTTTCTCACTTGGGTCCTTTTAAAGATGCTACCATGCTGAAGATCATTGTCGGGGATGTAGATGAACCACCGCTATTTTCCATGCCTTCCTATGTCATGGAAGTCTATGAAAATGCCAAGATTGGGACAGTTGTTGGCACAGTTTTGGCCCAAGATCCTGACAGTGCTAATAGCTTAGTAAGGTATGGTATACTTTCTCCTTTTAGACATATAAAGATTTTATTGTCTCTGATAATAATTTTAAATGGATAAATAATATTTAAAATGTTTCTTTTCCATGTTATTTTCCATTAATACAATTCAATGATAGTATCACCTGTTTCATTAACTGAGTAAAGAACAGATGGATTTCTGTCAAATTTAGCATACATGTGGCTATCTTTATGAATATATTGGTGACTACACAGATGATTTTTTTTCATTGGATAATAGATGGGAGCATTATTTACTGGAAAAATTTATAGAGAAATATTTAACTACAGAATAGAAACTCTTTGGTACCTTAGTAATAGGGAATATAAATACAGTGAAAAAAAGGTGAGCATTTGGGAATCGCATTCATCTCTGAGTCCTTGTTCTGTCATAATGTGGTAAACCTTTAGGAAATTATCTACCCTTATTTCTAAAAGAAGAACACTAATATCTATCTCTTAGAGTTATTATGATTATTTATCAAGCAATGTGCTTTAAGTTCCAAGACAAGTGGCCTGCACCTAATAGCCTCTCAATAAATGCTAACTGGTCCAGGGCAGGTTCAATTCAGTTCAGTTCAGTCGCTCAGTCAGGTCCAACACTTTGTGACCCCATGGACTGCAGCACACCAGGCTTCCCTGCCCATCACCAACTCCTGGAACTTAAGGCAGGTTAGAGACTCACCTCTAATGACAGGAAGACCAATGTGAGAATTCTGGTGACCTGATTTACTAGCTGTGTAATCTTATACTGTCATTTAACCTTGCTAACTCTCAATATCAAATAAATGAATAAGAAATAATAATGTTGCATGAATATGTTGACAGAATTAAATTACATTGACAGAAAGTACGTAACACAGTAAGTGCTCACTAACATTATTGTGGCATGTCAAGCATAGAGATAATTAAAGCTTTCCTTGCATAATCAGAGAGATTTGTATCTTAATTACGGTAAAAATCAAACTATGCAAATATATAAAACTCTTTAGTTACCTTGTATATATACCCTTGGATAATTCTAAAGCCCTAGAAAGTCTGAAATCCTTAACAAATCTGTCTGCTTTTTCCCATCAAGGTTATATTCTCACTCTGTTTAGTTCTCATCCATTTTAACAAAAGCTAGTATGATAAATAGTATCCTCAGAATCTATGAGATCTTTGTCTTTGTAAAGGGTTTCAATTTCCTGTTATATAAGAATGATTGTTCTTAAGTTTAAAAGAAATGACCAGAACACTCACACATGGAGAGAAACAATGTTCAGAGCACAAAGTTATGTATTAAACAATTCCGTTTCATCTGTGAATATGGCAAAATCACCGTTAGTTGATAACCCTTCTGTCACACTGAAAGCAAGAACTCAACATTGCCAGAAGCAGGATAGGCAAAGTATACAAAACAAATGAATGAACTCAGTTGTGAACATTGATCTTTAATTAAGGGTTGCAAGCAGAAGTTGATGTGCTTCTTTGTCCAACCACAGGAAAACCCGCTTTGCTTCATCATTCCATAGAAGGACATATGCACTTCATAAGGAAAATGTGTCTTTAAAACTAACTACATTAAAAGCTGGCATTATAAAGTATGTAAGTGTTACTCACTCGGTCGAGCCCCACTCTTTGTGACCCCACGGACTGCAGCCCACCTGGCTCCTCTGTCTGTCACATTCTCCAGGCAAAGCTACTGGAGTGGGTTGCCATTTCCTTCTCCAAGTTTTATAAAGGATACTTACAAATCAGTGGTCATTTACCTAAAGGAGCCAGCATCTTTTGACAATAAAAATATTTCATGCTGTGAGTTTGATGTTAAAATATTTGATAAAGGTGGGTAAGACTTTCTTTTAAAACTAAAGCTTGATATCAATGATACATTCTATATTTGTAGTTAAAAGCAGCAGGAGGTACGTGGAATTTAAAGTGATATCTAAAGCACCATTTCATATGCAAATATTACAATATTCCTCATGATAAAGAAATTAAACACCCACACACAGAGCAGCTTGAAGTCCAGTGGAGAGAGAGAATAAAGATCTAATACAAATGCAGGGAACAAGTGTGCCTGATATCTTCTAGAGGGAATGAGTTGAGGAAGATTGAATTGAGGTTCAAAACCCAGGTTAAGGATTAGACAGGAGAAGAATAGGGAAAATAACTGCAGTTTGTTGTGTACACAACGAGCTTAGGTTACCTGTGTGGGAATGGCAAATAATGAGGTTGTAAAAAGAAGCTCAAGAGAGATTGTACAAAGGCTTTGCACTAAGCTAAATGTCTTGGAAATTTATCCTGACAGCAATGTCAGTGGGCGAAAAAGAGAAATCAGAGATGCATGAGTGAGTTTAATAAACACAGTGATAGGAAGATGTACATTTCAAAATAAATAATGGATTTTCAAAATGTCAAAATGCTGTGAAGGGAGGAATGTATGTTCCCAAAAGATAGGCCAAAGGAGGAAACATTGAGATCAGTGACAGACTTTCTCTCAGTGTTGTTTCTATATATCCCAATAAACAAATAAAACACGGATTCCACATAAGACAGTAGTTATCCAATGACAAAATCCCCTTTTGTTATTTAGTTACTAAGTCATATCGAATCCAATTCCTTTGAACCCCATGGACCGTAGCCCACTGGGCTCCTCTGCCAATGGGATTTCCCAGGCAAGAAAACTGGAGTGTGTTCCATTTCCTTCTCCAGGGGATCTTCCTGACCCAGGGATGGAATCTGTGTCTCCTGCATTGGCAGGCAGATTCTTTATCCCTGAGCCGCCTGGGAAGCCCCAAAGTACCCCCTACCTGGGGACATTTGGCAATGTCTGATTAAGTGTTTGGTTGTCAGAACTGAGGGAGGAATATTATTCTCATTTGCAGGCAGAGGTCAGGGGTTTTCCTGAACATCTTACAACTCACAAGTGAGTCCCCACAAACAAAGAATTTTCTGGTCCAGAATATCAATAGTGCTAGGTCGAAAAACCCTCACACAGAATAAACCAAACTGGGTAGTATGCTGGTAAAATTGGGGTGCTAATTATACTCATGGCAAATGTTGAAAAATATTTTGGGACAATGCATACCAGCATGTGTGTTTCACATATATGCATATTCATATGAATGTTTCAACATATACATTTTATTTAGCAAAAATTATTTATATATATATAATTGTTCCATTTATAGTGCTGTTTGCCTCTGTAGTTGCTCTATATTATTGAGGGCATTTAATTGAACCCCAGGTATGTTACACACATATGCCCAGTTGTTGCTATGCAAAAGTGATGGGTATATGTCTCTAAATGCAGATATTGAGAAGCACAGATCCATTAGAATGTACATTTTTCTTTCTGCTCTGTTTTGGTTAGACAACTAAAATGAATCCTTCCGAAGCTGTCTTAAAATAATCAGACTGCATAGCTGGTGTTTGGGGGCATAATTTACATAACATTTGTTCTTGATTTTAATAAAAATGTGTCATTCACATGGGCCTCTAGGTGCTAACAGGGAATAAAAAACAGAAAACATTAACAAATACAAAAGCAATCCTTATTCTTCTACCTTTCCCAGGGACCAAATGTTTGTACTAATTAAGGAAGTGCACACTGAAAAGATGTACCTTGCCATGTGCCCTGAAACGCAATTAACTCCAAGTCTGTAGAATTGATAATGAAAGGGAGTTTTAGCCTTACAGGCATTTGTGAAAAGCTTCCTGACTTGTCTTTTGTATTTCAATTTTCTAAACTATTAGTAAGATTCTTCAGATTTTTAAGGGCAGACCATGTCCCGCTTTTGTCTCTTTTAACTCAAAACAAGGATGTGCAATTTGCAGCAATATCACCATCAACTCTCTTAAAAATAAAAAATCAGAACTGGGCTATTTACCAAAAGTGAAGAAACCTTTATTTAAAAAGGCTGTGCTCACTTGCTGGTATATTGCAAATGGAATTCAGAAATTTCCTCAGTAGCTGCTGACATATGAGCACTCCTATAATGCACAAGAGAAGCTAGGGAGCTTTCTGGAAATGTGATCCTGCATCATGTGACTATTTATTGCTTGCTATCTGTGGGTCAGGGGGTTGTAATAACATGCCCCCGATTTTTGTAACAAACCTAAAGAGGCTGCAGTATTAGTTCCATTCTATAGTCAAGGTGCAGACAGGGAATTTGGCCAAGTTTACATAGTGATAAAGTGGCAGATCCAGAATTTAAATTCAGTTTTGCTTCACTGAAACAACCCTATTTTTTGTAAAGTCCCAAACTGCCTCTCATATATTTCAAATAATAACAGTGTAAACTGCATTGTAGAAGTCAAATGTCATGTAGTTGGAAATGAATGTTTTATGTTCAGATGTGTTTCATACTCTGGAGAAAAGAAATGCTAAAAAGAGTTCCATTTCTGACTCTAGCATCTCATGACAAAAACTTCTTAATTTTAGAGTTTCCCCATATTGTTAAATCAAAGACATAGAACTTGATTTACTGCAACATTAAGAAAATTACTAAAGTCCTCAATTAATAATTCTTATCCAATAAGAACTTTAGTGTGAATTAATATGAGTAAATCTGCCCTTTTCTATTCTGATTTATAATCTGAATTTATCTATATATTTACTTATTGGTAATATTTTAATATTTTTTTGTGTAATAACTTTAAGTCATCAGAAGGAAATATTAAATATCTTGTGTAATTGTTTTTAAATGCTTACCATAACATTATTTAGGAAACAATAGACAATTTATATGCTAAAATAAGAAATAAAATTGTGATCAGATTTGGAAATAGCTGCCAAATTAAAAAAAAACTTTCTAAAATATCTTTAGGAAAAGAATAGTTGCAGAGCATTAGGAGTGTTTACTTAGTTGATTTTGAGTTTAATTATAGCCTCGGAGAACAAATGCTTCAAGTATGTTCAGTTCAGTTCAGTTCAGTTCAGTCGCTCAGTCGTGTCCGACTCTCCGCGACCCCATGAATCACAGCACGCCAGGCCTCCCTGTCCACCACCAACTCCCGGAGTACACTCAAACTCATGTCCACAGAGTCGGTGATGCCATCCAGCCATCTCATTCTCCGTCGTCCCCTTCTCCTCCCGCCCCCAACCTTTCCCAGCATCAGAGTCTTTTCCAGTGAGTCAACTCGTCGCATGAGGTGGCCCAAGTATTGCAGTTTCAGCTTTAGCATCATTCCCTCCAATGAACATCCAGGATTGATCTCCTTTAGAATGGACTGGTTGGATCTCCTTGCAGTATAAGGGACTCTCAAGAGTCTTCTCCAGCACCACAGTTCAAAAGCATCGATTCTTCGGCGATCAGCCTTCTTCACAGTCCAACTCTCACATCCATACATGACCACGGGAAAAACCATTGCCTTGACTAGACGGACCTTGGTTGGCAAAGTAATGTCTCTGCTTTTTAATATACTATCAAGGTTGGTCATAACTTTCCTTCCAAAGAGCAAGCGTCTTTTAATTTCATGGCTTCAGTCAGCATCTGCAGTGATTTTGGAGCCCAAAAAAACAAAGTCTGACACTGTTTCCACTGTTTTTCCATCTATTTCCCATGAAGTGATGGGACCAGATGTTCACTGCGTCCTTATTAGAGGGCTTAATTTCTTACACATTCCTGAGATTTTCATATAACTCATGAGAAATGGCAGTTAGAAATACCTCTTTAAATTAACAACAAAAAAAAAAGAGATTTCAAAATGATGACAAGGTCATATAGCAAACTTGAAAAAGAAAGTAAAATTTGATTAAAAAATTTGAATATAGGATTCAAACTTCTGAAAAAAAGGCAAGAATACTCAGAAAATGTGTTTAAAAATGTACTTATATTAAAGTGAGTTTTTATTCTATAGACCAAATCTATTTATAAAAATTTAGTGAAAGTCAATATTGTAATTCAGCCTTTTATAGAAAGTCTTAATATGCCCTCATAAAAGCTTTCATAGTTTTCTGATACAAAGGAGATAACTTATTAAGGATATTTCATGCAAACTGAGTGCAGATAGAAAGCATGCTTCCATTAAGACTGGAAGTGTTTGTCCTTGACTCCTGTTTTGTGATTCAACACATTACATATAGCCAAGTTGGTACATTTAGAGAGACCAATAACTTTACTCTTAAATGACATGTGACTATGGCATTTGCAAATGTAAAGGGACCTAAAGATGTCCAAGACAAATCTGCTCTTATAAAGATGAAGAGATCGTAGACTAATATAGCTGAGTAATCAGCTCCTGGTCACAAAACTGACAACTCATAGAGACTGGATAAAATGCAATCTCTTCTACCATGCTTCAATAAAGACACAGAAGATGGCTGAACATTTTTAAATTTGGAGCTCAGATTTACCAAAGAGCTTAGCATGTGGTGTTAACCACTCCCGATCAGAGTCCTGACACCAGAAGAAGAATCTAAGTTCTGGTTGGGCATGTACAATTCATTTAGTTCTGGAATTAATACCTAAATCCTTGCTTAGTGATGTCTATTAGTCTACTGACTGGAGACTAAAACATCGAAATAGCTTTCATGTGAATTTTACAAAGAAGACAATGCTTAAAATAGTGCCAGAGCATTTACAGAACTCAAGATCACTGGAAGTTTTAAAATCTTAGTTACTTAAAAGCGTAAATAGCAGATGGAAACTTATTTTTTGTCCAGAGATTTCATTTCTTTAGGTGCTGTTGTTTTGTTGGATCAAGGTTTCAGTACAGGAAGTTAAAAAGCTTTCTAAAATATCTATGTGCTATATATATATATGTGCTGCCCATTTTACTAAGCACAGTACATTATCAAGTGACAAATGATCCCTATGTTCTATTTTTTTCTTTTGGAAAGATTATTTTCTGGATGCATGGTTTGTGGAATAAATTGCATCCCCAAAGTGAGCTAAGGGAATCTTAAATGTTTTTTAATGAATCTGAGCTATACTGCAGATGTGTGACTTTTTGTTAAATTAAAGATGAGGCCAAGCTGCTGTAATATCCTACAGGGTGTATATTGATTACACTTTATCCCATCTATTGATCATGGTCAGTAAAACTTATGAAAAGCTGTTTGGGAGGCAAGATCTCAAGTATATTGGCTTCACCACTCATATTCTGTATGTACAAGTATCAGAAGTATGACAATGGAAAGGCGTCTTCTATTATTTTATCCAACTGATGTTTCTTCAAATACATCACTGTAAAAATAGATTTCCATTACACAAGTTTTAAATTAATTTTTATGGTGAAATGGACAGACTGTAATGAGAATAATAAGCACCTCTGAGGACTGAAATTTTGTTATTGAAGTGAAAAATAACTTTTCTAATGTACTTTAACATGATTAATAATTATTTTAAATCTATGCCTGTATAGTCAAAGGGAAATTGAGTGCCAAATGATGAACTCGGTAATGTGTTTAAAGTAGCTTCTGTTTAAGAAAATTCTTGAACAAAGGTAATCATTATTGAGATTGACTGCTTCCTATCGCCATAACTTGTTTGCCTATTTGTTTGCCCAGAAATTCTAAATTTAACAATAAAATTTTATCATATTTCAATGCAATGCATTTTCTTTCCACTTTGCTCATCACATTAAAATGTATTTACTAGAAATATGAAAGTGCATATATTGAATGGCAGAACAGAGAGTAGTTTTAGGAATAAAAATTATAACCTAGGTTTATAAACACATACAACTTTGCAAGTGTTAAATGGACTCATTTCTCAGCCAACATGAAATCAGACATGGATTGAATATGGAATTGAACAGTTAAAGCACTCTAAGGAACTACTGGACAAATCTGAGATAGCACAAACTTAATTGCACTTCCTCTGGTCTACAGCCAGGAGATCACCAATCCCTCAGAGGCAACATCTAGTTGATCATTGATCATGTAACTTCCTAAGTAGCGCTTAGCATAGAGATCATCGTGATACCTAGTTCATGAAGGATACGGTGAACTTATAGTGGTGATTGAGTTATACTGTGATTTGGAGAAGGAAATGGAAACCCAATCCAGTATTCTTGCCTGGAGAATCCCATGGTTAGAGGAGCCTGGCAGACTACAGTCTATGGCATTGCAAGAGTTGGACACGACTAAGTTACTAAGCACACAAATACAGTCATCATATCAGGCTTCCCAGATGGCGCAAATGGTAAAGAACTCTCCTGCCAATGCAGGAGACATAAAAAACACAGGTTCAATCCCTGGGTCGGGAAGATCCCCTGAAGGAGGGAATTGCAACCCACTCGATTATTCTTGCCTGGAGAATCCCCTTGGTAGAGGAGCCTGGAGGGCTACGGTCCATAGGGTTGCAAAAAGTCGACAGGACTGAAGTGACTTAGCATGCACACATGAAATCGTCATATCAGAGTAGTCCTTGAAAATGCCTAAACATTTCCTCCCTAACTGACTCCCAAATGAACAGCCAGACTAACTGTTTTTGCTACATATACATGTGGATTTGCCCAAAGTGTCCACTAGATGTACCACAAACTGCATTTTTCTTAAATTCAAACTGAAGTCTAAAAATAGTGAATGATAAAGAAATCATAATTGTATTACACCTTAAAATTAGTTCCAGAACTATAAGCTAATTAAATACTGTAAAAACTGTACATTTGTCCTTTTTGACAGTGTTTAGGTATCTCTCAATGAAACAGAGGTGTAAACTAAGCACATGCTGTGAAAAATAAAGTCTATTCTGGAATTATTCTGACAACTTTTAAACATAATATTTGGAATATGTATTAAGGGTAATATTAGGAATCTGTGTTTCTGACATTGGCAGGTACTGGCAAGCAGATTCTTGACCACTGAGCCACCATTCTCTTAGCACTACTCAGCGCCATTTTAACACATATGCTAGATCTATTTTAGGAACAAATTTCCATAAAATTCATATTTACATTGTGCATGAATTGAGGCCAGAATCTGCAGCATGTCTAGCACTGAGGAAAAGAATGTAGAAGATGTACCTCTATAATATCTGAAAATGGGCCTCCCAGGAGGCCCTAGTGGTGAAGAATCTGCCTGTCAATGCGGGAGATGCAGGAGATGTGGCTTTGATCCCTAGGTCAGGAAGATCCCCTGGATAAGGAAATGGCAACTACTCCAGTATTCTTGCCTGGAAAATACTATGGACAAAAGAGTACATGGGGTCTCAAGACTGGGACATGACTGAATGACTAAACCACCAGTATATCTGAAAATTGGGAAATTTGTTTTGGCTAAATCCCCTTGTCATTTTTCTCAACTTTCTATTAATCTTCAAGAACCAACCTATGCAGAAATGCACTGTGAGTTGAATTTTCCCCACCAACCACTTCTCATCTCTCTCTTAAGTATTCTCTCATTAGTTTATTTAGTGATACTATTGAATCAATATTCATTCCTTACCAAAGAATATTTTGTTTTAAAGTAAGTTCTTCCTTCTCTAGTGTAACACTGTGTAAAGTGAAAGTGGAAGTCACTCAGTTGTGTCTGACTCTTTGCAACCCCATGGACCTTGGAATTCTCCAAGCCAGAATACTAGAGTGGGTAGCCTTTCCCTATCTTTCCAACACAGGGATTGAACCCAGGTCTCCCACATTGCAGGTGGATTCTTTACCAGCTTAGATTCAAGGGAAACCCAAGAATACTGGAGTGGGTAGCTATCCCTTCTCCAGAGAATCTTCCCGACCGAAGAATCAAACCAAGGTCTCCTGCACTGCAGGCAAATTCTTTACCAACTGAGCTATCAGGGAAGCAAAAAATAAACCTCAAAATTCTAATCCCTCAGGTTTTATGAAAGTAAAAGTGTTAGTCACTCAGTCACATCCAACTGTTTTAGGGACCCGAGTCACTTCTTAATTTTAAATAATTAACATTGAATGATTCCACTTATAACACTCCAAAATAATTTTGCATAGTTCTTTTCTGTCACATTTCTTTTTTCCCTTTTCTGACTTTTTATCACTATGGCTGGGTAGAAATACAAGGGTAGTTAAGCAGAGGTATTTTCCTACTTGAGTCAAAATTCAACTGCAATCCCATGAATAAGATTCTTTGGCTCCAAGCACCTGTCTGAGTTCTAGCCTGTATGTCATAGATTTCCAAGAGAATTAGGTCACATAGAAAATCAGGAAGTAAATACCATAAGTCTGGGACTAATGCCTCGCATTATACCTACCATTTAAAAGTAGGTTAGCTATTTTTTTTTAATTTCAGATAAAAATGTATTTATTCTAAAAGTATTTAACCACTCTTTCTAGCACTTATTGTTAGTAAGCTCTGTGTGAAGAGCCTAAAAGAGAGGAAATTGTTCTGATAAAGGGACTACATATTTTCAGAATCTTAATTCAGCTTATAAGCAGAATACAACACATTTTCTTCCAGACTGACAGTTGTAAAGTGATCAGATTTCTAAAATGGGGCTTGTCCTGCTATATTTCATAGAGGTGTATTGATAACAATGCAATCTGAACTTTGCTGATAGTTGCTGCAGGAAACGTTGAGGTTGAATAATATTTTCAATTTCAGGTCCAACTTTCAAATCCGGCAGCTGTTGTTCTTAAAGTAACCCAAAATGGAAAATTTCTTGAAGACAGGTTACTTTAGATGATATAATAACCAGATTGCCAGCTGATTACATTTTAAGGATGCTATTCTTTTCATGTGACGAGACTGCTCACATCTTCTCAGCAATTCAGCCTTCATTCTCACCCATCCTTGACATCAGGCCTTTGGGGAAGGATATTATGAGAAGATATTTTTGTGATATGAACTCAAGTCAAAGAAAGTAAATCAGTGTCAACATGCCATAGCCTAATGCTTTGGGAAAACCCAGTGATATCTCTCTTAACCACTTTTCTATGGAGTCTGGATCTAATGTTTCTTTCAGTCAGATTCTTTTATACCTTTATCTTTTCATGTTTAAATTGATTTTGTATATTGAATTTCCTTTAAGTTACAGAATTGCTATTAGAACCATAGATACCCAAAATGGCCAATTCCTTGTCTTGATCATACAGTTTCAAGTGATTTATTCTGTTGTTTTCCGATGTTATTTTCACTTAGTGAGCTTAGATTTCTTGGGATGTTCTATAGCCTGGGTCTCTGTGATACCATGTTTGTGCATGTGTGTCCATAGGTTTTTACGATGTTTATACCTGAGCAATATGTTTTAGGTACCCTATTAAAAGAGTATGCCTATGCTAGGCATGGGTTGTATTTCAATTATACTCTGTTCTAGAAAGTATGATGAAGTTTGTGATATTTCCGTTACCACAATCACCTATCTTTTGAGATTTTCTTCATGTTAAAATGGAAGGAGTTTCTCTGTTACTTTCAATAGAAATCCCTATATTTGTGCTCTGGAACCCAGTCTGTTCACCTTCTCATGAATTTCATCTTTTTAGATATTCCCCTCATTAAAAATTGTCATTCTTCTCAGCAAAGATGGTACTTAATATTTCTCGTATCAGAAAAAATTAATTTGTTGAACCCTCTTCTCTGATGACATAAGACACCATTTTTTATGTCTTCATTTCAGGCAATGGTATCTAATAAATTGTCACAACTCATAGGCTTCATGTATTTTTATATTCAATAGACTTTTGAATCCACCGCAGTAAAACTTCCATGCTTTCATATTTTATTGAAATTACTGTTTTCAAGTTAACCAGGGATGTCCATCCTGCTAAATCCAGTTCAGCCTTTATATTCCAATTTAACTTCTTGATAGAGTGGACAGCTCATCTGTCCACTTAGAACCCTCCTTTCCTGACTTCTGTGCATCCTTACTCTCCCAGTTTTCCTTCTCAGGGGTGTTCTCCTTTCTCTGACACCTTCTCCTATTCAAAGACTGGACTCCTTTAGACTCAAAAGACTGGGAATTTTACTGCTCAGTCTTTCACTTCCTGTTTTCCTTACAATTCTCTCCCAGGTGAGATTGTTCCCATTACCTTACATTTAGACTCATCTAACTCAAGTTTGTATTTCCTGTTTATTCAGAAAGCATATTTGAACTCTACAACCACTTCTAATTTTCTAGCTTTTATTCCACATTTATTTTATTTTTTTGGCATTTCAGACATATTGTTAAAATCATTGATTCTCCCACTGTTTTTTTTCCCAAAGGGAATTTTTTCCCCTAACTCTATCCAGCACCATGAATGGGCTTATCAAGTACATGCTTTGTCAAATACAAAGAAACAGCACAAAAATTGAGTCATTTATAATTTCTTCTTTATACTGATACCACTCCAACAAAATCTTTATAGTTTATGGCCAGTTTATAGCACTATTACATGTATTGTTCCATTCCTTTCTATTTTTTCACATTTGTCCATGATGACATCATTTCTTTTCTGAATTTTATTAAAATATTCTACAGTCTGATTCAAAGTAACCACTATAATTTTTCCAGAATCTAAATAAATCTATTTCCTTTGTTTAGAATATTTTCCCATTTCTTTCATTAAAAAAAAAAAAAAATTAAAGACAGCGTTTATCATGTGCTACAGGGCTTGCTTGTGTTATGCCCTAGCCATCCACTTCATTCATTTTGCCAGTAACATTAAAGCATCTATTTGTTTTTTAACCAAGTCAAGCTTTTCCTTTCATTTCGATCTTTGACTTTAGTCTGTTATATCCAAGTATTTTTCGCCTGTACTTTACACATAGTAGTTCATCTTTTTTCTCTTCAGGTGTTGATGAAATGTCACTTAAGCTAACATGGATGAGCAGGAAGATGTATTAGAGGTTTAAGGAGAAAAGAAAACATTCTCTTCTTAAATCTATTTAGGAATAGTTTGGAAAATTTCAAGAACATATGATGATTGTTGACTATATTTTGTATTCACATTTATGTTAATTAAATATTGCTGAATAATGTAAAACCCCCAAATTCAAAGCTATAGAGAAATGTCATGTATAACCACATTGCACGTGTCTGTGAGTTAACTGGGGATTGGCTGAACTTGGCTGGCTTCTGTTTGCCAACTGTGCTACCTCCAGGACATTCAATCCTGCATCTGCTCATTTATTAGGTAGCTCTTGCTCTAGGAGGGAATCTGACAACTCTGCCACGGGGCTCATCTTTCTTCTGGGACCAGTGGACTAGTCCTGGCATGTTCTTCTTATGGCAGTGGCAGAGCATAAGAGGAAACCTAGACCCAGATGTGGAACAAGACACCATCACTTTCAACTCATTCTATTGCCCGAGTTAGCTGGAGGCCAAACCTAAGGGAAGAGAACCCTGCAAAATTACATGAACTAGTGAGGGAAGAAGATTTGTGGCCGATAATGCAACCTACTTCCTGTTTATTTCCTTTATCATTATTTAACTAAACAAGGTGCTAGGTGATGTGGATCTTGATGGTTATTAATCAAAATGTTTTGGTTTTTATTTTGTATATATCTTCAAACTTCAGCTATGATGAAATTCTAAGATAAATTAATCCCTGACATCTGTTATCCTAAAAAAAATTGTACATACAGCAATTAGAAGTTTTATTAAAGGTTCATTTTTTTCCCCAATGTACTATGAACTTCACAGAGACAGTGTATTTTTTTCTTTAATCTTTCCTTTATTAATTACTGCAGTTTTGCCATCTACTACCTCCTATTCTACTCATGGAGTTTAAAGTTTTGCTTTCTAACTTTTTGAATCAGTAATTAAATTGAATATTAAGTAAGGACTAACCAGAAAATGATTAATATCAGTCTATGCAAATATAAAATGGATGGGCAAAGCAGAGGGCCAAATACAGAAAGTAAAAATGCACATTTAGATATTTGAGTATAATAGATTTAATGCCTCCCTTGGTTCAGTTTTCTTTATCATAATACCAGGTAAAAGAAGATTTATCCTTGTTTTGTTTTTCTTTAGATACTTCATTGACTACAGTGCTGAAGATGATAGATTTTTTAACATTGATGCCAACACTGGAACCATTAAGACTACCAAGGTTCTTGATAGAGAAGAAACTCCATGGTACAACATCACAGTTGCTGCTTCAGAAAATGGTAAACTTCTTTATTTGATGTACACTAGGAAAGAGGTCACTTAAACATGAAGATTTATGCTGAGATTTTCTCCAGAGGAGGACTTTCATGATTTTTATTTTTTTTAATGCACCTAACAGAGTGCACAGAATGTATTAGACACAGTTACTCATTGTCAGATGCGATTAGTAAATCTTATATCTTTTCTTTTACTGTAATCTCTGCATAGTGGTAGAAAATTGATATCACAGAGTACTTAAGTCTGCATCACTTAGTCAAAATATCTAATTCTCTTCTTAATTGTGAGACTTGCTTTGTCATGTGCTTGTGCCTTACTTGAGTAGAAGAAGAATGCTTCATATAGAGTGAAGCAGTTAGGAAAATAAAGAGAAGAAAAGAAATTTAACATTTTACTTGAATGATTTTATCAATATAACACCTTTCTTCAAGCTTCAATTGACTTTTAGAAATTTTACAGTAAAGGAATAACTCTTGATATTTCAACAGGCAGGTCTAAGTCATTTTTAACAAATGTACACCACCATACAATTGAGGAAGGCCATTGTTCGATCCTCATCCAAAACATTGCATTGTGCTAAATAACCACATTATAAAAGAAAGTACAAATATCAACAATTATCTCAAAGTACACAAAGATGTGCATAAATGTTTTCAAATGAAATTAGAATAAAGCTGTAGGAAATGGGTCTGCTATCAAGAAAATGAAGTATGTATTTACGTGTTGAGAAAGAATTCAAAGGTATAAACTGCCCCAAGTTTACTATTTTACATGAAAAATGAAAGTGAAAGCATTATTTGATCCATCATGTCTGACTTTTTGTGATCCCCATGGACTATAGCTCCCCAGACTCCTCAGTCCAAGGAATTTTCCAAGCAAAAATCATGGAGAAAGGGATGTCATTCCCTTCTCCAGAGGATCTTTCTGACCCAGGGATTGAAACTGCATCTCCTGAATTGTAGAGAGTCTCCTGCATTTCAGGCAGATTCTTTACCATCTGAGCCACCAGGAAAGCCCAGTATTGTGTATATCATATATATGTGTGTGCACTCTGCCGTGTCTGACTCTTTGTGACGCCATGAACTATAGCCTGCCAGGTGCCACTCCATGGGATTTCCCAGGGAAGAATACTGGAGTGGGTTGTCATTTCCTCCTCTGGGAATCTTCCCGACACACGGATCAAACCTGTGTCTGTTGCATATCCTGCATTGGCAGGTGGTTTCTTCACGACTAGTGACACCTAGGAAGTCCAACTTACAATGCCTTTTAAAAGATTTCAATATATTCATAAGAGAACTATAAATATAAAAATTTAGGAATACTTCATATTGGAAAATAGTATACAATTCAGTTCAGTCACTCAGCCATGTCCAACTCTTTGCTACCCCATGGACTGCAGCATGCCAGGTCTCCCTGTCGATCACCAACTCCCAGAGTTTACACAATCTCATGTCCACTGAGTCAGTGATGCCACCCAACCATCTCATCCTCTGTTGTCCTTTTCTCATCCTGCCTTCAACCTTTCCCAGCATCAGGGTCTTTTCCAATGAGTCAGCTCTTCGCATCAGGTGACCAAAGTATTGGAGTTTCAGCTTTAGCATCAGTCCTTCCAATAAACACCCAGGACTGATTTCTTTTAGGATGGTCTGGTTGGATCTCCTTGCAGACCAAGGGACTCTCGAGAGTCTTCTCCACACCACAGTTCAAAAGCATCAATTCTTCAGTGATCAGCTTTCTTCACAGTCCAACTCTCACATCCATACATGACCACTGGAAAAACCATAGCCTTGACTAGACGGACCTTGGTTGGCAAAGTACTTCCTCTGCTTTTTAATATGCTGTTTAGGTTGGTCATAACTTTCCTTCCAAGGAGTAAATGTCTTTTAATTTCATGGCTGCAGTCCCCATCTGCACTGATTTTGGAGCCTAAAAAAATAAAGTCTGACACTGTTTCTCCATCTATTTGCCATGAAGTGATGGGACCAGATGCCATGATCTTAGTTTTCTGAATTTGAATTTTAAGCGAACTTTTGCACTCTCCTCTTTCACTTTCATCAAGAGGCCTTTGAGTTCCTTTTCACTTTCTGCCATAAGGGTGGTGTCATCTGCATATCTGAGGTTATTGATATTTCTCTCAGCAATCTTGATTCCAGCTTGTGCTTCTTCCAGCCCAGCGATCCTCATGTTGTACTCTGCATATAAGTTAAATAAGCAGGGTGACAATATATAGCCTTGATGGACTCCTTTTCCTATTTTGAACCAGTCTGTGGTTCCATGTCCAGTTCTAACTGTTGCTTCCTGACCTGCATACAGGTTTCTCAAGAGGCAGGTCAGGTGTTCTGGTATTCCCATGTCTTTCAGAATTTTCCACTGTTTATTGTGATCCACACAGTCAAAGGCTTTGGCATAGTCCATAAAGCAGAAGTAGATGTTTTTCTGGAACTCTCTTATATAAAATGAAATCATACTCTTTCTTCTGCCCTCAGCAGATATAAGAAATTTTTGCAAAATATTCAAGCTTCATTTAGAAATACTTTACATACCATAGATTTACCTTTTTATAGTGTATAGTCTAATGACTATTGCTGTATTTAGTTATCCATCAACTGTCACAATGGAGTTTAGAATGCATTGACTACTTCAGAAAGAAATCCTGTGTCCCTTAGTCATCACGCTCTAATCCCTTTTGCCCATGCTTCAATCCAAGGAGTCACCATTCTAGTGTCTGTTTTTATAGATGTCTTTAAGGAAATGGCAACCCACTCCAGTGTTCTTGCCTGGAGAATCCCAGGGATGGGGGAGCCTGGTGGGCTTCCGTCTGTGGGGTCACACAGAGTCGGACACGACTGAAGTGACTTAGCAGCAGCAGCAGCAGCAACAGTATATCATAAACCTAGCTCTTAAACAGCAAACACTTATATCTCACAGTTCTAGAGGCTGGAAGTCCAAGATCAAGGGACCAACAGATTTGGTGTCTGGTGAGAACACACTTTCTGGTTTGTAGATGGCTGTCTTCTCTAGTGTACTCACATGGTGCAAGAGCAAAGGATCTCTCTGCGATCTCTTTTATAAGAGATCTAATCTCCCTCATGAGTGTTTCACTCTGAATTTGGGGGAGAAAAGAACATTCAGTCTACAGCAATAGTTTTTCCTTTAATTGGCATCTCATATAAAACAATCATGTAGCATATAGTTCTTTGTGACTGGCTGATTTCACTTCGTGCATTATTTTCAAAGTTCATTTACACTGTAGCATGTATCAGAGTTTCTTCCTTACTGCTAAAGCGCTTTCCTTTATTTGAATATACTGTATTTTATGTATCCATTCACCACTTGATAGACATTTGGGTTGTTTCCACTTTTTGCCTAATTTGAAGAATGTCGTCATAAGCATTGATATGGATGTTTTGTGTGCATGACTTTTCATTTCTCTTGGGTATATCTCTAGGAGTGGGATCGTCATATAGATACTATGTTTAAATCTTTGATGAATTGCCAGACTGTTTTCCAAAGTGACATTTTACATTCACAGTAGCACTATATGAGTGTCTTAGTTATTCTATATTTTTGCCAATATTTACTACTCCATACTTTTTGATCATGATCATTCTATTAGATGTGAGGTGATAGCTCATTGTGGTTTATGCACTTTTATAATGTCTTGTATCACAAATCAGTAAAGCTGCCCCAGCCTTTTCTATTCTACCTGAATTTTTCATGTATTCATCTGAACAATCAACTCAAGTGGTTTCCATTTAGATCATTTTTTCAATATAATATTTCTCTTTGAAAATAAGGATTCACTAATTACTTTTAAATGAGTATTATAAATAATACATGAGTGGATTCATTTGTTATCATTCTGGTTAATTTTCATTTTCAAAATGGCCAGAATAGTTCCAGAATTGCATGTGCTTAGTTACCAAGAACAGTAAAGTAACTGCCATATGATAAAACCTCATTTAAAATTAGTTTTAAAATAAAGGAATAAATGGATTGACAAATTGAAGTAGATGTTATGGAGACATTGAAACTTTCCAAAAGTATTGTACAGTTATTCTTGCGATCAGGCTCCATGTATAGAAGATGAAAGGGGAGAATCCCTGGAGAGAATACTTGCTTGTCAGAAACAATAAGTACTTATTTTAAAATAACATCAAATTCAACTCCAGAGGTATTTTGATCAGAAACTTTACTTTCGTTCACTTAAATCTCATCTCAACCCAAATATTATTTGTATCAAGACAAAGCTACTTTCTAAATATACATGAGTTCAAGTGTATCATGAAAATTATGTTATTTTCAATCATTACTAAATGAAACTGAAGGAAATGTTAATTTTTACTAAAGTAGCATCTTAGGTATGTACTTACTTTCTTTTTTTCTTTTCTTTTTTTTTTTTACTAATTGGTAGTATTTCATATGGGAAATGTGTTAATACACACCTACTAAGTAAAACAGTACAGTAAATTGTAATATCATAAATTTTATAGTTGGTAATAAAGAAGCCTTAGGGACACCTCAATGAGCATTACTAAAATATAATTTAATCCTAATCATAAACAGGTATGTAGAAAGAATGGGCCCTAGATAAGATTTTATAGCTATACTGGGAGACTGTGTTTAGAAAAGTGCACATTCACTTACTGATGGCTTGGCCTAAGTGCCTATTAAATAGAGTTGGGAGCTCTTCCACGTACAATTGTTTGTAAGCATTAACAGGAGCTATAAAAGTCATAAAAGTATTTTCTGGTATATTTCATTTTAAATACTTTTTCAACAAGATTTTTTTAAAGGCTATACTTTTTTTTAAAATTTATTTTATTGGAGGTAAATTACCTTCATTAATATATTGGTTGGTTTTGCCATACATTGACATGAATCCGTCCCGGGTGTAAATGTGTTCCCTTTCTTGAACCCCCCTCCCCCCTCCCTCTTCCCCATATCTTCCCTCCAGATCATCCCCGTGCACCAGCCCCAAGCATCCTGTATCATGCATCGAACCTGGACTGGTGATTCATTTCACATATGATAATATACATGCTACAATGCCGTTCTCCCCAATCATCCCACCTTCACCCTCTCCCACACCCCAAAGACTGTTCTATATACCTATGTCTCTTTTGCTGTCTCATATACAGGGTTAAGGTTACCATCTTTCTAAATTCCATATACATGCGTTAGTATACTGTATTGTTGGAGAAGGCAATGGCAAGCCACTCCAGTACTCTTGCTTAGAAAATCCCATGGATGGAGGAGCCTGGTGGGCTGCAGTCCATGGGGTCGCTAAGGGTCAGACACGACTGAGCGACTTCACTTTCACTTTCACACATGGGAGAAGGAAATGGCAATCCACTCCAGTGTTCTTGCCTGGAGAGTCCCAGGGACGGGGGAGCCTGGTGGGCTTCCGTCTATGGGGTTACACAGAGTCGGACACAACTGAAGTGACTTAGCAGCAGCAGCAGCAGCATACTGTATTGATGTTTTTCTTTCTGGCTTACTTCACTCTGTATAATAGGCTCCAGTTTCATCCACCTCATTAGAACTGATTCAAATGTATTCTTTTTGATGGCTGAAAAATACTCCATCGTATATATGTACCAAAGCTTTCTTATTCATTCGTCTGCAAATGGACATCTAGGTTGCTTCCATGTCCTGGCTATTATAAACAGTGCTGCGATGAACATTGGAGTACAGGTGTCTCTTTCAATTCTGGTTTCCTCGGTGTGTATGCCCAGGAGTGCGATTGCTGGATCATATGGCAGTTCTATTTCCAGTTTTCTTTTTTTTAGTGCATTTTAGGTTTAGCAAAATTCAGAGAAATGGACTATGATTTCCTGTGTATCTTCTGCACCTATACATGCTTAGCTTCCTCCACTATCAGTATCCCCCACCAGAGTGATGCATTTGTTACAATTGATGAGCCTACACTGACACATCATAATCAAACAATGTCTATAGTTTGTTGTAGGGTTAACTGTTACTATTCTATGGTTTTGGACAAATGCATAATGGCATGTGCCCACTAACATAACATCATATAGAGTATTTTGACTGCACTAAAGTGTTCTATGCTCCATCTGTTCATCTCTCCCCATCTCTACCCATGGTAACCAGCTATCTTTTTATTGACTCCATAGTTTTGCCTTTTCTAGAACATATAGTTGGAATCATACGGTATGTGGACTTTCAGATCGGCTTCTTTCACTTAGTAATATAGATTGAAGTCTGTTCAAATCTTCCATGTCTATTCCAGTTTTGATAATGCATTTTTTTTTGCACTCAGTAATATGAAGTTGTCAGCCTGTACCAGTTTGTTTACCCATTCATCTACTGAAAAACATCTTAGTTGTCTCCAACTTTTGGCAATGATGAAATAATGCTGCTATAAATATGCATGTGTAGGTTTTTGGGTGGACAGTTGTTTTCAACTCCTTTGGGTAAATACCAAACTTTGCAATCCCTGGATCACATGGTAAGAGTGCATTTAATTTTATAAGAAATTAATAATGTCTTGTGAAGTGCCTGTGCCATTTTGAATCCCACCAGGTATGAATGAATAAGAGTTCCCATTCTAACTAGCATTTGGTGTTGTCATTATTCCTTGGATTTGCACCACTCGAATAGACACATATTGGCATATTGTTTTAACTTGCATTTTTTTCTGGTGATATATATGTGGGGCATCTTTTCATAGGGTTATGCCATGTGTATGTTTTCTTTGGTGAAGTATTTATTAAGATCTTGGGCCCATTTTATAAATCATGTTGTTTGTTTTCTTAACATGTAATTTTAAGAATTCTTGGCATTTTTTTTGGATAGCTAATTTATCAGATGTGTCTTTTGCAAATATTTTCTCCCAAACTTTGTCATATCTCCTCATTCTCTTGACATTGTTTTTAAGAGCAGAAATCAAATTTTTAAAAATCTTAATGTAACAATTTTGAGGAGACTGTTGCTCTATGGAATTATAATTAGAAGTTAATGCTTCAAAATAGTCTACCCACTACCTAGGGGCTTGCGGCAGCAAGAGAAACGTTCTTCCCCTGGGCAGATGAAGCAATGCACCTGATTTAAGAGAGAACCAGGAGCAAAGGACCTTTGTGCAAAAGAAAAAAAAAGCAGCAACTTCAAAAATCTTCACCGTTTCTTCAGGTGAAGAGGCCTTATGCTAGAAGATCATGTGAAGGTTGAGGGTGCCAAAGATGGGCGTCCATTGAGCATGCAGGTGGGGTTCAGATGCAATGCAATTGTTAATAACATGGTGTTTGATCTGCCTTCTTTCATCCTGTGGTTTTTAGGTCACAGTGATTATTCAGTTGCCTGGTCATGCAAGAAAGGCAGGAATCTTGGGTCTGGTCTATGATTATCTTTTACTTGTCGTTGTTCAGTTCCTGAGTTGTGTCCGACTCTTTGTGATCCCAAGAACTGCAACACACCAGGCCTCCCTGTCCCTCACTATCTCCCAGAGTTTGCTCAAATTCATGTCCACTGAGTCGGTGGTGCTATCTAATCATTTCATCCTGTCGCCCCAACTCCTTGTGCCCTCAATCTTTCCCAGCATCAGGGTCTTTTCCAAAGAGTTGGCTCTTGACCTCAAAGAGGTGGCCAAAAATATTGGAGCTTCAGCTTCAGTAACAGTTTACTGCTGTAGCTAAGCATAAGTAGCGGCTATTTTCACTGGTATGTTGTGCTTTACAGCCATGTCAAGAAAAAATCCCTGTGAAATACAAAAAACATATTATTCTTGCTTTATTAAAAAAAGAAAGAAAGAAAGAAAGAGACTCATACAAATCTGAATATTTTGGTTCCTAGATCTGTGTTCATTTCTATGTCAGCTGATGTTCATTGAACCCAAGTACTCGTCAGATATTTTAACTGGTTGAGATTTATTTTATTATTTTGAAAATTCATTCTGTGACATAAAATTATTTTCACCATCTTAAAGAATACACTTGGAATCAAATAAGTTCAATAAATATGTCTTTGGTCAGGGGAATAGAAAGTGGTGTCTCATTATCACTTATCACAGTTCTCAGGGAAGAGGACTTTCTTGATAAATACCTGCGGAACATTTCTGTTACAGCTAACAATGGAATCCATAATAGAACTATTCGGTAACTTCTATTACTTTTCTGTTGTTGTGTAACAAGTAGTCACATGATTTCTGTAGGTCAGAAGTCCAGGAGGGTTCAACTTAGTCCTCTACTTTATTTTTTTTTTTTTTCGAGATACAGACCATTTACTTATGACTGTGTAAAACTCAAGAAAGTCCACATTATTCCTACAACATGTTGAAAGTGCTTCAGAATTCACACAATACTAATTTTCTTTTGGTTCTGGTTAAATTATATATACCAGTTTATCACAAATGGTAAAATCTGTAACTCTGTTCAAAGTTTTAAAAGATTACTTAAGAATGGTTTCTTGTATTTCTATGCCACCTTTATAGTTCTGGTTTTCTCATTTCTTAATTAGTAAATTCAGCGTGAAGGTTCTATCCCAGGCTAATTTATACACTTCCAGAAGGAACGGCCTCTTGAATCCACAGAGTGTTGAGGTGGGGAGCCCCCAACCATGTCAGATTCGTTTCACATATGATAATATACTTGTTTCAATGGCATTCTCCCAAATCATCCCACCCTCGCCCTCTCCCACAGAGTCCAAAAGACTGCTCCACACATCTGTGTCTCTGCTGTTATCTCGTATACAGGGTTATCGTTATCCTCTTGCTATATTCCATATATATATGTTAATATACTGTATTGGTGTTTTTATTTCTGGCTTACTTCACTCTGTATAATAGGCTCCAGTTTCATCCACCTCATTAGAACTAATTCATATATATTCTTTTTAATTGCTGAGTAATACTCCATTGTGTAAATGTACCACAGCTTTCTTCTCCTTTTATCTGCAGATGGACATCTAGGTTGCTTCCATGTCCTGGCTATTATAAACAGTGCTGCAATAAACACTGGAGTACATGTATCTCTTTCAATTCTGGTTTCCTCGGTGTGTATGCCCAGGAGTGGGATTGCTGGGTCATATGGCAGTTCTATTTCCAGTTTTTTGAGGAATCGCCACACTGTTCTCCATAGTGGTTGTACTACTTTAAATCTGGAAAAACTGAAGTTGTGTGTCAGCTGGGCTGGTGGTCTCTTATCTAAAGGCTCCAGGGAAGAATCTGAGTTCATGCTCATTTCCCTCATTGGCAGAGTCCACTTTATTGAGGATGTAGGTGTGAGGGTTACATTTATTTATTTTTTTTCTGGATCTTAGCTGGGAGAGCTTTCTCCTTTTAGAAGCTGCCTGAATTTCTTATTCAAGCAAGCAATGGTGTGTCCAGTCCTTCTTATGTTTCAATCTGTTCAATTGTCTCTTCTGCTACCATCTGGAGAAAGTCTCTGCTTTCAGTGGTTTTTTACCTGATTGAGTCAGGCCCACCCCAATAATCTTTGTACATTAAGGTCACCTGCCTTGAGACTTCAATAACATCTTCAGAGTTCCTTCACAACAGGACCCAAATTATCGTTTAGTTGAATAATTGAGGGGCAGGAATCGTATGCTGGAATCTTTAGATTTCTGTGTCCTGTAACCCTAAAATGTCTGTAAAATTTGGGAGAATTTTTTTATAGGATAATAAATATTCTTTTTAACTTGTATGTCATAGCTTATATTTCCTTTTATATGACTCCTCAGTAAAATAAAGGCACTAGTAGGCACTCAATAAGTAGTTCTTAACATGTTTTTTCAAATGACTAGCTTTCATCTCCCTCCATTTCCTTTTTAATGCCTAGTTCAGGATAATGTATATTTTTATTCTAACTGCTTTTCAGAAGTGCCACTGTGTTCATCACTTCATAATAGCTAAGTCCAATGAGTAGTCTTCATTTCTTATATTCCTGATTTCTTTGTGATATCTGACTGTATTAATAATCCTCTTTCCTCTTGGAATGTTCTACTTCCTTGGCTGCCATTCCAGTATCTTGGAATGGTGTACTTTATCATCTGTGTTCTAAAGAATTCATTAACTGACTCACTCAGAATGCAGTAATAAATGATATCTGCTAGTGAGTATAGTATTTTAGGGGCTAATCATATAGAGGGATTATTTTGTCTTTGAGGAATTTGAGTCTAATGCAAAAGATAAGGTAGCTGAAAAATTGCATTATGGATATTCACTGTGAGGATAAGTTTTTTTAGGAACTAGAGAAACATGAAAACGTGGTGGCTTAATCTCTTTGTGAGGACCAGTGAAGATTTCATAGAGAGTACAATGCTCGGATTGAGTTGAGATGAAGGATGAGTAAAGGTTAGCCTGCATTCTGCTCTCAAACTAGTGGCTCAGATGGTAAAGAATCTGCCTCCAATGCTGGAGACCTAGGTTCTATCCTTGGCTTGAGAAGATCCCCTGGGGGAGAGTATGGCAACACACTCCAGTATTCTTGTCTAGAGAATCCCCATTGACAGAGGAGTCTGGCAGGCTCTAGTTCATAGGGTCGCAGAGTCGGACATGACTGAGTGACTACGCATAGCACAGAGAAACAGAACCAATAGGATTCAGAACCAAAGTGAAAGTCACTCAGTCGTGTCCAACTCTGCAACCCAATGGACTATACAGTCCATGGAATTCTCCAGACCAGAATACCAGAATGGGTAGCCTTTCCCTTCTCCAGGGGACCTTCCCAACCCAGGGATCGAACCCAGGTCTCCTGCATTGCAGGCAGATTCTTTACCAGCTGAGCCACAAGGGAAGCCCAATAATGTATTAAGTAAGTATGCTATTTACCCCCATTAAATTTTAATAAAGTAGAATTAACCCACTGAAATAATGTTGTAATGTCACAGTAAGTTGGGAATTGTTGAGGCAAGCCACAAATATCAGGAAGCAAACTAAAGACAGGGGGGCATGAAAGAATTCTGATGGCCATAAGGCAACCAAGTATGTTAAGTAAGGCTATGCAGATGCTGAATATAAAAGTTAATATTTGGGAACTCTGGGTTTTTCATGTTCTTGTTTAGTCGCTAAGTCATGTCTGACCCTTGTGACCCCTTGGACTATAGTCCGCCAGGCTCTTCTGTCTATGGGATTTCCCAGGCAAGCCTACTAGAGTGGATTGCCATTTCCTTCTCCATCAGAACCAAAAAGGATATTTATTATGAGGATTGTTTAATGTTGTCTCATGTGGTTATTGAGGTTGGCAAGTCTAAAATCCTCAGATCCTCTATCCCAGGTCAAATTTTCTTGCCAGAACCAGAACCAGTGCCTCAAAGGTCATCAGGCAAGAGAATTCTCTCATTAGAGAGAAAGTCAGCCTTTGGTTCTATTCAGATCTTCAACTGATTGGACAAAGCCCACTCACATAATGAGAACAATCGGCTTTACTCAGTCACAGTTTAAATGCTAATCTTATACAAAGACAGCCTCACAAAATCACGAAGAATAATGTTTGACCAAATATCTGGGCTCTCTATGAATTAGAAACAGTGGCCCAGTGTCTTGGATTTTATCAGGCCTTCTAGATGATTTTCATGCATACTAATGTTTGACAATCACTAACCCATGTGATTCTAATGTAAATTAAATTCAAGAAGCATTGTTGTATATAACAATTTGATGTATATCATGGTTCTATCGAGAACTACTCTCATGGGTATACACATATGCACACACTCACTCATATACATACACACATCCTGATGGAGAAATAAACTTCATGTAGGGCATATGTGGCTTTATTTTCCCCTTGTGACTTTCTCTTTTTTTTAATTTACTTTTTATTGGAGGATAATTGCTTTACAGAATTTTGCTGTTGTTATGTGGCTTTTGTTTATAATATTTGGTCTGCTTTCACCTTAATCCTCTGTAAAATATATATCACATTTTAGCCACAGACCCTCAAGTAGGCCATGTTCTTTCAATAGTTTTGTAATTCTTTCATCTCTTAAAGATTTCTTCTCATTTTCTGCTGCTTTACAAACAATTATTTTCTTTCAAGAACTATTTCAAAGGTCACAATGTCTTTGAAATCTTTCTCACCTTCTCAGGCATATTTTATAGCTCCTTATCTTCTATACTCTATGTAGACCTTAGACTAATGTTCATCACTTATACTATCATAGTCTTTTTTTATTTCTTTTCTTATGGCTCTTTTTTTAAATTTTTTTAAATTTATTTATTTTAATTGGAGGCTAATTATTTTACAATATTGTATTGGTTTTGCCATACATTGACATGAATCCACCCCAGGTGTACATATGTTCCCCATCTTCAATGCCCCTCCCATCTCCCTCCCCATCCCATCCCTCTGGTTCATCCCAGTGCACCAGCCCTGAGCATCCTGTATCATGCATCGAACTTGGACTGGCGATTAGTTTCACATATGATAATATACATGTTTCAGTGCCATTCTCCCAAATCATCTCACCCTTGCCCTCTCCCACAGAGTCCAAAAGACTGTTCTATACATCTGTGTTTCTTTTGTGTCTCATAGTCTTAAATATACCACTTATATTTTATTGTAATGTTTTTCACCTATACTACATTGTGAACATCTCAAATCTAAGAATCAAGTCTATTTTATCTTTGTTTATTAGAGTATTCCCAAATTCTTAGTAAATTCCCTGACACATAGAACTGGGTTAATAAAATTTTGTTAAGTTCTTGAATATTATTTATCTTCATTTCTCAGCCCACCTTAATTATCCAACAGCTACATCATTCACTACACATTGCAATGATCACTGTGCATTTCCCAGTTTACCTAAAATATTCTATTTCTATTTGTTCTGTTAAATGTGAGAATTCTTTGTACCTGATCAATATACCAAAATGGGACTCTTTTTTATTAATTGTTTGCAAAATGATGCTATTTCCAAAGGAGTCAAATTCAGGAAGATGCTTATTTATTCATATATCTAACGAGTTCAGAAGGTTCTCATGTCTCCAGAGTTCACAGTTTAAGCAACAAAAGCAACTGCATGTTTTGTGCATTGATAGAAAAATTTGCCTCAGCTTCCTATTTCATGTTTCTCTCACAATATCTACATAATTGCAGTCCAGAAACCAATGAATACATGTTTTTTATTCATTGAATCTTTCTTGTTTTTCCCCTCAATTCTTATGCAAACACATTCAAAGATTAGGATCCACAAATTTCAAATTTAATCCAATTGTTAACTGCAGGCAATGGAAATTAAATTTAGATTTTATGAACTCATTCCTTGTTTCCTTTTAATCTGAAGTTAATTTTTGTTAGCAGCTGCAGCTAACAACATAAAACCTTTTTACTGGGGGGCGGGGCCTGAGCGCGGGGCAGGGTCTGAGCGCGCCTGCGCAGTGCGCTCCACTTGGGGCGGCGGCAGCGACGGGCGGGCGGCAAGATGGAAGACTACCAGGCCGCCGAGGAGACTGCTTTTGTTGTCGATGAAGTGAGCAACATCGTAAAAGAGGCCATAGAAAGTGCCATTGGTGGCAACGCCTATCAGCACAGCAAAGTCAATCAGTGGACCACAAACGTAGTGGAACAGACCTTAAGCCAACTCACCAAGCTGGGGAAACCGTTTAAGTACATCGTGACCTGTGTGATCATGCAGAAAAACGGAGCGGGCCTGCACACGGCCAGCTCGTGCTTTTGGGACAGCTCCACCGATGGGAGCTGCACCGTACGATGGGAGAACAAGACCATGTACTGCATCGTCAGCGCCTTCGGACTGTCCATCTGACAGCCTCACCCCTCCCCTGACCTCTCTCCTTCCACCCCATCCCTTCTCCCATCTTCTAACCACCAGCCGTCTATTCAGCGATCACCTTTCTCATCTTAAGTGTGTTTTTGTGGCACTCTCAACATGTAGAGAAAAAAACCAAATAACCACACTGCTCTCTGTGACCTGCACACCAAGTCAGAGGCGTCGTCATCGCGGGTAGTCAGAAGCCTGTCCTGCCACCTAACTCTGAATGTTTCTTCTCAAAGGTGCTAAAAGCCGAAATCTGCTAGTGTGAAACTTTCTCTACTCTCTGAAACGATTCAAATACACTAATTTTCCATACTTTGTACTTTTTGTTAGAATAGTAAATTATTACGATTTAAAAAAAAAAAAAAACCTTTTTACTGAAGAGTGGGTGGTTTTAAGTCCCTTTGGTTACTTCACATTCTTTTGTTATTGTAAATGTGCTTATTCTGATACATAAAAGTTGTCTTCCACAGTGTGTGCATATTAGCAATTTCCTTTTCCACAAAAAGGTTCATAATGAGACTTTATACCTTAGCCTACAGAGAGGATAGCAAACAAAAAATTTGGCCTTGCTTTTAACCAATGATCAAAAGTAATATAATAAAATACTTTCCTGAAATTTTTATTTATACATGCAAGGGTCAGTGTATTAGCTACCTATAGCCATGTGATAGATTACTTCAAAATATCAAAAAGTAGTTCAATATTTTTCTAAGACTTAAAATAAATTTATCGACTCATTTATCTGAATATTTCATAGATAAATTGAGCCTCAGATGTACCTTGATCAGGACTTTTATCTCCATTTCTTTGTATTTTTTTTCTGCATTCCCTTTTATCATATTTTGACTTAAGGTTGCTATATTATAGTAACAAGCAACTAGTACTATGTTAACTTTTAGTATGTTAATAGGGTGAATGCCACCTTAAGTTGGTACACACTCAGCCTCATTCAGGGTTCAATAAATTGTCACTTTGGATAATAAGATGCTGCTTTATTTAATTTATTTATAAACTAATCTCCATTCACTTTCTTTAAAAACTGTATTTATTACATGAAATGTGCTCATAATTTAGCTGCTTAGTATGACAAAAGGTATGTCTTTTGTTCGTATTGTCTCAGGACTTTTAAATTTCACATTTTTATCTTCACTTGCAGTCAACTCCATTCAAATCTCTTGTATTCTACATATAAGGAGGAGGCTTATCAAGCAATTATAACATTTAATACATTTTGTTTTTGTTATTGTTTACCTAATATGTCAATACACTGATACAATACTAATTGCACTATCCCAAAATCAGTATCAAATTCTGAAAGAAGGAGAACATATTAGTTTATTCAAGAGAAACTCAAATAGCTCAAGCAATTATATACATACTGCTAAATATGTATTTTTCTGACAAAAGCCCAATAGTCAAAGCTATGGTTTATCCATTAGTCATGTAAGGATGTGAGAGTTGGACCATAAAGGAGGCTGAGCTCCGAAGAATCAATGCCTTCAAACTATGGTGCTGAAGAAGACTCTTGAGAGTCCTTTGGACTGTAAGGAGACCAGACCAGTCCATCCTAAAGGAACTCAACTGTGACTATTCATTGGAAGGACTGATGCTGAAGCTGAAGCTCCAGTGCTTTGGTCACCGGATGTGAAGAGCTGACTCATTGGCAAAGACCTGATGCTGGGGAAGAATGAGGGCAAGAGGAGAAGGGTACAGCAGAGGATGAGATGGTTAGATAACATCACTGACTCAATGGACATGAGTTTGAGCAAACTGTGGGAGATGGTGAAGGACAGGAAAGCCTGGCATGCTGTAGTCCATGGGGCCTCAAAGAGTCAGACATGACTTAGTGACTGAACAACAACAACAAATATGTTGTTGCCACAATTTTTAAATACTTCTTCTAATTTCTTTATATGCATCAGATATTCTTGCTTCTTAAATGACATCAAATAAGACCAATTAGGAAAGAGTTTGCACGTTTTCCTTCTATCAGATCTACCAACCTACCCAGTACTATGGGCAATAATCTCCATAAACCTGGCTCCTGTCAGGTTACTGTGGATAAACTCTCCATGTCATGCATACAGCCACCTTTCTATGTGTGCTCTGAATCTTTCCCCTCCTTGCTCACTGAGACATTGCACTATTAACAATTTCTCCTCTTCCCTGTATTTTTATGTTTCTTTATCTGGTACATATTTCCCCTATCCTCAAAAACAGGCTTTATTTTCTATCTAAAAATAAAATCAACTCCAGCAACCAAAACCTGAAAACCTACCTTGATCTAGTTTCCCTCCAGGTACAACTCTAATATTTCATTCCCGTGAAGGAAAAACTCCTTGAAATAATTGTCTATATTCATAGTCTGCCTTTTTTCATCTCTCAGGCTCTTTAAAACTCACTCTAAAAAGATTTTTATCTTTGTTACGTCACAAAATTACTCTTGTCCTTCATATGGCAGAAGCCCAAGTATAATTCTCATATGTCCATTTGTTCACATCTTTGTAACATTTGGCACAATTGATAAGTCCTTCAAAACAAGCTCTTTATTTAGCTAAAGGAAACTGCATTCTTACTCCTTCACCAACTCTTCATCTCGCCATTCACTGAATTGTGATGTATCTTGATTTTCAGATCTCAGGCTTTTCTTGAATTATTGCCCAAATAATGTCATTCAGTCAGGTAGACTTTTGTAGCATCTACATATTGATGACTCTTGACTTTAAATCTGTAGCAGCTTGGTCACTTTATCCCTGAATACCACATTCAGTTCAGTTCAGTTCAGTCGCTCAGTCGTTTCCGACTCTTTGTGACCCCGTGAATCACAGCACGCCAGGCCTCCCTGTCCATCACCAGCTCCCGGAGTTCACTCAAACTCATGTCCATCGAGTCGGTGATGCCATCCAGCCATCTCATTCTCTGTCGTCCCCATCTCCTCCCGCCCCCAATTCCTCCCAGCATAAGAGTCTTTTCCAGTGAGTCAACTCGTCGCATGAGGTGGCCAAAGTATTGGAGTTTCAGCTTTAGCATCAGTCCTTCCAATGAACACCCAGGATTGATCTCCTTTAGAATGGACTGGTGGGATCTCCTTGCAGTCCAAGGGACTCTCAAGAGTCTTCTCCAGCACCACAGTTCAAAAGCATCAATTCTTCGGCAAATTACGAATTGTAAATCCCTTAGTGAATAACACTGATAAACAAAACTATGAAAATTGTGCTTACTTGGTAATTAGAACATAACTTTAAATAATGAATGAAGATGTGTATATGTACGCGTGTGGACACATATAGGGCTTTCCTGGTGGCTCAGTGGTAAAGAATTTTCTGCCAGTGCAGGAGACACAAGAGTGATAGGTTCGTCCCCTGGGTCAGGAAGATCCCCTGGAGAAGCAAATGGCAACCAACTCCAGTATTCTTGCATGGGAAATCCTATGGACAGAGGAGCCTGACAGCTATGGGATATGAGTCCATGGGGTCTCAACTGGGCATGAGCACACATTCATATATATCTATTAATATATGGATAAATTAAAATAATTGTACTATTTTTGGATTTGTATTACAAGATATATCAGATATATTGACATCAAGTATATATTCCATTTAAATGATAAAATAAATACTAATTTAAGAACCACCTACCATGAAAAATAAAGTTTACACGTGCCTCACTGTGACATTCCTCTACATTCCAGCCAAAGCTCATCACTATTGAATTTTATATTATCTATTCATTTTGTTTTCTTTATAGTTTTACTAAGTACAAGTTAGCTGTTTATCTACATTTATATATATATATATATATAATGGCATCTTTATATTTATTAACTCATGGGCATTGTACATTAAGTGGCATAATATTCTATATACTTTGTGTGATTTTTTTTTGGTTCTGTGTTTTAAAGATTCATGTATACAGAAAAGTACAGCAGAAATTTATTGATTTTTACTATAATGAGAAAAATAAATCAAATTTAATTAATGCATGTAACTTCCAATGACTTTGGGCTGTTTTCTCATTTTCTATAGCTTCAGGTATTATTAATATTGCTGATATAATACTTTAAAAAGATTTCTCATTGCAAATGTGAAAAACTTTCTCTATGTGTACCACTTTGAGTGCACCTACCAAGAGCATATATTTCTAGAAGTATTCTCAATTGTTTTTCAAAAAGAATGTTTAACATGTGTTTTATAAAATATGTAATATATTCAATGATTGACTCAGAAATTAAGGTGTATATTTAATATGTGAATTAAAGATCTTTGAACTAAGATATTTCATTTTATAAAGAAAAGATTCCACTTTCAAATATGCTTGTATTCATTTGCAGAATTACATTAACTCTCCTGTCTCACCTTTCAGGCTACTTGAAATTGTAAGAATTTAAAGGCTATAGAAAATATATTCTAATATGTTGTATAGAGAGGTTTTAGTAAATGTGGACTGTTCTAGCTTTTTTATTACATACACTTTTCTATTTTTACTTCTATGTTTATGAAGGATATTAATTTAGATCTAATTGTCACTGTAATATCAATAAATCCTTACATTATCATAGTAGGCAGTAATGCACAATATTTAAATCTAAAATAAGGCAGGCTCTAGTGAGATTCTGTTTATGTTCAATATAAGTAGTTGGAACTTGGGAAAATTATTTAACAAAAATATTACATATTTTCTTATCTGTAACAAAGGATTAGACTAAGAATTAAATGGAGTATACCTTCACCTAGTATCTGGCATATGGTGTCATAACAAATGACAGCCCTTATCAGTATCATAAATATGGATGAACTATATGCTAAATCAGCATCAGTCATTACTTGTTACATCTTCATGGGGCTTGAGACAAAATTACATTTTGGAAACCACTAGAAAGTAGCATTGGAAATGCATTTTTATAATTTTTTATATATAATGATAAATTATTCAAGTACCACTATCAACATTTTTAAAATAATTTTTAATTGGAACCCGTTAAAATACATTCATTAAACTATCTTAACTGTGATTGATTTTATATGAAACTTACTTAATAGATGTCCATAATCAACTCTATGTTAGTAATCATGATCAGATTCTCTCTAGGATGTATGAGAATTCTATTCTCCTTAACTAAGAGTTTTTTTTTTTTTAATGTGAATAATATTGAAATGTCCTAAGATGTACAGATCTTGTCACATTTCAGTGGGCTTTCAAACGCACACTTCCATGGTAATTACATCGTTATCAAGCTACTGGACATTTCTGTAACCTCAGAGTTCTCCTCTACAGTGAATTCTCTCACCCTTCACACTTCAGAGGTAGCAATATTGTTATTTATTTCTGCCAGTTCTGGAATTTCAAATAAACGCAATCAAAAAGTATAGAAGATTAGGTTGTTGTTGTTGAGTCACTAAGTCGTGTCCGACGTTTTGTGACCCCATGAACTGCAGCATGCCAGGCTTCCCTGCCCTTCACTATCTCCTGGGGTTTGCTCAAACTCATGTCCATTGAGTCTGTTATGCCATCCAACCATCTCACCATCTGTTAGCCCCTTCTCTTCCTATGCTCAGTCTTTCCTAGCATCAGGGTCTTTTTCCAACAAGTCTGCTCTTCACATAGGGTGGTCAAAGTACTGGAGCTTCAGCATAACTTCTTCCAATGAATATCCAGGGCTAATTTCCTTTAGGATTGACTGGATTGATTTCCTTGCTGCCCAAGGGACTCTCCGGAGAAGGCAATGGCAAGCCACTCCAGTACTCTTGCCTAGAAAAACCCATGGATGGAGCAGCCTGGTAGGCTGCAGTCCATGGGGTCGCTATGAGTCAGACACGAATGAGCGACTTCACTTTCACTTTTCACTTTCACACATTGGAGAAGGAAATGGCAACCCACTCCAGTGTTCTTGCCTGGAGAATCCCAGGGATGGGGGAGCCTGGTGGGCTGCCGTCTATGGGGTCACACAGAGTCGGACACAACTGAAGTGACTTAGCAGCATCAGCAGCAGTAGCAGCAAGGGACACTTAGCTAAGTCGCTTCAGTCGTGTCCGACTCTGTGCTATAGTCACCATCCACAGTTATTTCGGAGCCCAAGAAAATAAAATGTCACTGTTTCCACTTTTTCCCCATCTATTTACCATGAAGTAATGGTAACGTATGTTATGATCTTAGTTTTTTGAATGTTGAGTGTTAAGACAGCTTTTTCATTCTCCTCTTTCACCCTCATTAAGAGGCTCTTTAGTTCCTCTTTGCTTTCTGACATCAAAGTTGTATCATCTGCATATCAGAGGTTGTTGATATTTCTCCACTGGCAATCTTGATTCCAGTTTGTGATTCATCCAGCTTGTTACACTGTTATTGCATAAAGCCTGGATTATTTTTACATAGTATAGTTTCTACTGAAAATCACATGTATATGATTGTCAGTGTGCCCTATATTTTGATTTTTGATTTTTGGAAAGGATTAAATTCAATATTCTGCTGTCTTCTAGTCTTGCTGTTTTAAAGTTTACATAACTTCCTTAGTTGTGTCTCAAAAGTACAGTTTGGCCCATAGCACCATTCTTGTTCCTGTTTACAGATTAAATAATTAAGTTATAGAAATAACAAATAACTTTCTGAAGTTCATGTTCCTTAAGGGTTCTGGAAAATGGCTCCTCCTAAAGAAGCTGTCTGAAGACAGTATATTTTTATTTACTGTGCCATCAAAAGGACTGAACACATATTTTTAGAAATGCAGCATGAGCTTGAAATTAATAGTAGCAATAATAGAAATGTTGCATTAAGAATTCCTGGGACACTATACAGTTTTTACCATAACAAAATGCTTCTCACACACAAAAATATGTCTGTATTTATAGGTAAAAGTGATTGGCATTCAAAGAATTGAATACTAACACTAGGGCTGAGGGAAATTGAAAAAAAAAATACCAAAGGAGCTTGCTAATTTACTAATATAGATTTAGCTGATTTCATTATTGAACAAAAATACTAGAATGAGTGTAGGTAAGCCACAATTGGTTACAAAACTATAGTGAGTTTTCCACTCTAATTATCTGAAATTAAAGTTAGTTTTAACACACCATCCTACTTTCAGCAATTATTCAGTTTGCATCAGTGGTGGAATTAAGCTTACTCTGAGACTGTTTTTCATGACTCTTCATCAGTATCTCTTGGGATTTCCCTGACAATGCATGCCCTACAGATCACTAGTTGCATCCAGAGTAAGTTTAGATTCTGTTCCCTGCAGAGAAGAAAAAGATAGTACATCTACATACAAATAAGTATTTGTTTGATCCCAGCTCTGTACTTTTAATCCTTAAGTGATAGAATAGTAATTGAACACTGGAGATACAATATACAACATTAAACAAACATGGAAATAGTCTGTTTTCATCTAGGAGGATTTAGTTTCCTGTGCCCAAGTATGGAGTATGGGCAAGGCTATGCCAATTCCAGAGGGCAGCATGAGCAAGGCAGAGGTAGGGCAGTGAGAAGGTGATGTTTGAAAACAATCAAATGCTTAGTTGTTCTTCAATTCTAGTCTTTCCTCAAGATATAGTCTTCCCAGAATCCTTTCCTAAAAACTTTTTTTTTAATTTTTTAATTGAAGGATAATTACTTTACAGAATTTTGTGATTTCTTGATCAACAAGAATCAGCCATATGTACACCCTTGTCCCCTCCCTCCCAAACCTCCCTCCCATCTCCCTCCCCACCCCACCCTTCAGGCTGTTTCAGCCTCTGTTTGAGTTCTCTGAGTCATACAGCAAATTCCCATTGGCTATCTGTTTTACACATGGTATTATAAATTTCTATGATACAGCAAGATGACATCTAGTTCTTCTCATTTAGAAAAAGAGCAGAGAATTTTGATGAATTTTAAGACTGCCGATACCAATGATTAAAACTAATGATATTATTCTTCTCTCAGATTTATAGAACAGATTTCTTTTGTCTGCTCTTAAAAGTTAACAAATACCTGGTTGAGAACTATAGGAATAAACTAGCACATATACAATGGTTCAGTTCAGTTCAGTCGCTCAGTCGCGTCCGACTCTCCGCGACCCCATGAATCACAGCACGCCAGGCCTCCCTGTCCATCACCAACTCCCGGAGTACACTCAAACTCATGTCCACAGAGTCGGTGATGCCATCCAGCCATCTCATTCTCCGTCGTCCCCTTCTCCTCCCGCCCCCAACCTTTCCTAGCATCAGAGTCTTTTCCAGTGAGTCAACTCGTCGCATGAGGTGGCCAAAGTATTGCAGTTTCAGCTTTAGCATCAGTCCCTCCAATGAACACCCAGGATTGATCTCCTTTAGAATGGACTGGTTGGATCTCCTTGCAGTATAAGGGACTCCCAAGAGTCTTCTCCAACACCACAGTTCAAAAGCATCGATTCTTCGGCGATCAGCTTTCTTCACAGTCCAACTCTCACATCCATACATGACCACGGGAAAAACCATTGCCTTGACTAGACGGACCTTGGTTGGCAAAGTAATGTCTCTGCTTTTTAATATACTATCAAGGTTGGTCATAACTTTCTTTCCAAGGAGCAAGCGTCTTTTAATTTCATGGCTGCAATCAGCATCTGCAGTGATTTTGGAGCCCAAAAAAATAAAGTCTGACACTGTTTCCACTGTTTTTCCATCTATTTCCCATGAAGTGATGGGACCAGATGCCATGATCTTTGTTTTCTGAATGTTGAGCTTCAAGCCAACCTTTCAACTCTCCTCTTTCACTTTCATCAAGAGGCTTTTGAGTTCCTCTTCACTTTCTGCCATAAGGGTAGTGTCATATGCATATCTGAGGATATTGATATTTCTCCCAGCAATCTTGATTCCAGCTTGTGCTTCTTCCAGCCCAGCGTTCCTCATGATGTACTCTGCATATAAGTTAAATAAGCAAGGTGACAATATACAGCCTTGATGTACACCTTTTCCTATTTGGAACCAGTCTGTTGTTCCATGTACAGTTCTAACTGTTGCTTCCTGACCTGCATACAGGTTTCTCAAGAGGCAGGTCAGGTGGTCTGGGATTCCCATCTCTTTCAGAATTTTCCACAGTTTATTGTGATCCACACAGTCAAAGGCTAGGCATAGTCAATGAAGCAGAAATAGATGTTTTTCTGAAACTCTCTTGCTTTCTCCATGATCCAGCGGATGTTGGCAATTTGATCTCTGGTGCCTCTGCCTTTTCTAAAACCTGCTTGAACATCTGGGAGTTCACGGTTTACATACTGCTGAAGCCTGGCTTGGAGAATGTTGAGCATGACTTTACTAGCGTGTGAGATGAGTGCAATTGTGCGGTAGTTTGAGCATTCTTTGGCATTGCCTTTCTTTGGGATTGGAATGAAGACTGACCTCTTCCAGTCCTGTGGCACTGCTGAGTTTTCCAAATCTGCTGGCATATTGAGTGCAGCACTTTCACAGCATCATCTTTCAAGACTTGAAATAGCTCAACTGGAATTCCATCACCTCCACTAGCTTTGTTAGTAGTGATGCTTTCTAAGGCCCACTTGACTTCACATTCCAACATGTCTGGCTCTAGGTCAGTGATCACATTATTGTGACTATCTTGGTCGTGAAGATCTTTTTTGTACAGTTCTGTGTATTCCTGCCACCTCTTCTTAATATCTTCTCCTTCTGTTAGGTCCATACCATTTCTATCCTTTATCGAGCCCATCTTTGCATGAAATGTTCCCTTGGAATCTCTAATTTTCTTGAAGAGGTCTCTTATTTTCCTATTCTGTTGTTTTCCTCTATTTCTTTGCATTGATCACTGAGGAAGTCTTTCTTATCTCTCCTTGCTATTCTTTGGAACTCTGCAATGGAACAATAGAAAAAATGCATTTATATAGTGGCAGTTGTATAAGGTCTGAGAAGTAATTCATAACCCTGGCTTTGTCAAGATAAGTCAGTTAAACTGTGTCAGTTTCACTTTGGTAATTTAAAAAATGAGAATTCATACTGAATATGCTTTTTTATTTTTAAAATTATAAAAAGATCAAGTATGATCAATATCAACTTCCACAAAAGCTTAGCAATGCCTTTTTTTCATAATGTGTTATCGTGTTAGTTGCTCAGTTGTGTCTGACTCTTTCCAACAAAGTCTGAATAGATGCAATATTAGTTTATATCATCAGTTCAGTTCAGTCACTCAGTCATGTCCAAATCTTTGTGACCCCATGAACTGCAGCATGCCAGGCCTCCCTGTCCATCACCAACTCCCAGAGTTCACTCAAACCCATGTCCATTGAGTCAGTGATGCCATCCAACCATCTCATCCTCTGTCCTCCCCTTCTCCTCCTGCCTTCAATCTTTCCCAGCATCAGGGTCTTTTCAAATGAGTCTGTTCTTCACATCAGGTAGCCAAAGTATTGGAGTTTCAGCTTCAGCATCAATCCTTCCAATGAATATTCAGGATTGATTTCCTTTAGGAAGAATAGCAGCAGAGCCACAGAAATAGTTAAAATCTTAGAAACCAAGTGCTGATTGAAATATATTTTTCAGAAGTATCTCAGAAAACTGCATTTAAAATTGTAGTATTTTGTAAAGATGAAAAAAAAACACATGCAAAACTAAATAATTCATTGCAAAATGAAATAGTATATTATTGAGGATAACCTTCTTAATAATATGAATTCTTGAGTACAGTGATATGATAAAATATATTTTTTATTATTATGCTTTGCAATATCTTCTTTGTGGATATTGAGTTAAATATACAGATTTCTAACTTTGTTATTGTTTAGTCAGTAAGTTGTATCCAGCTCTTTTTTTACCCCCTGGGCTGTAGCCTGCCAGTGTCCTCAGTCCATGTGATTCTCCAGGCAAGAATACTGGAGTGGGTTGCAATTTCCTACTCCAGGGTATCTTCCCAATCCAAGGATCAAACACGCATCCCCTGTGTCTCCAGCAATGGCAGGTGGATTCTTCATCACTACACCACTTGGGAAGCCCCTTTTTCGTAATAAGTCACTCTAAATAAGCAAATATTTTAATCAACATTGAGCTAACTTTAATGGATCTATTTGACTTTATAATATAAAATTGACTAGTATGATACATCAGCATCCTGTTCTCACTTATTGTACATTGACAAAATATCATAAGTGCCAATTCTCTTAGTCATTATATTAAACTATTCATACAGTGGATTAATTTTAATATTTTATAACTTTTTTTTCTGTATATTTAGGTTTCCATGGTGGCTCCATGATAAAGAACCTGCATGCCAATGCAGGAGTCACAGGTTTGATCCTAGGGTGTTCCCCCATAGTAGTTTTACAGTCACTTAGTCATATCCAGATCTTTGCATCCCATGGACTGTGGCACCCCAAGCTTCCCTGTCCTTCACTATGTCCCTGAGTTTGCTCAAATTCATGTTCATTGAGTCAGTGATGCCATCCAACAATGTCATGCTCTGTCATCCCCATCTCCTCCTGCATTCAATCTTTCCCAGCATCAGGCTCTTTTCCAATGAGTCAGCTCTTCTTGTCAGGTGGCCAAAATATTGGAGCTTCATCTTCAGCATCAATCCTTCCAGTGAATATTCAGGGCTTATTTCCTTTAAGATTGACTGGTTGGATCACCTTGCTGTCCAAGGGACTCTCAAGAGTCTTCTCCAGCACCACATTTTGAAGGTATCAATTCTTCGGCATTTATCCTTTTCATTGTCCAGCTCTCACATCTGTATATGACTTCCAGGAAAACCATAACTTTGACTATATGGACCTTTGTAGGTGAAGTAATGTCTCTGCTTTTTAGTATGCTGCCTAAGTTTGTCACTTCTTTCTTCCAAGAAGCAAGTGTCTTTTAATTACATGGCTATGTCCATTCTAACTGCTGTTTCTTGACCTGAATACAGGTTTCTCAGGAGGCAGATAAGGTGGTCTGGTATTCCTGTCTGTTTAAGAATTTTCCACAATTTGTTGTGATCTACACAGTCAAATAGCATAGTCAATAAAACAGAAGTAGGTGTTTTCTTTTTTTCTGGAATTCTCTTGCTTTTTCTATGATCCAGCGGATGTTGGCAAGTTGGTATTTGGACCTCTGCCTTTTCTGAATCCAACTTGTCTATCTGGAAGTTCTCAGTTCACATATTGTTGAAGCCTAGATTGGAAAATTTTGAACATGTCTTCACTAGCATGTGAAATGAGTGCTATTTTGCAGTAGTTTGAACATTCTTTGGCATTTCCTTCTTTGGAATTGGAATGAAAACTGACTTTTTCCAGTCCTGTGGCCACTACTGAGTTTTCCAAATTTGCTGGCATATTGAGTGCAGCACTTTGACAGCATCATCATTTAGGTTTTGGAACAGGCTCAGCTGAAATTCAATTACCTCCACTAGCTTTGTTCATAGCAATGCATCCTAAGGTCCATTTTTTGTTTGTTTGTTTAGAATGTATGGATACTACATTTTATATCTTACTTTTTGCTATGTATATTAAGAGAAGTATCTCTGTATTTTTTCTTCATCCTTTAATGCTTTGACTTTTTAGATAACGTTTATATTTTTTTTAAAAATGTCCCTAATTTCTCCTCTCCCTCTCTCCTTTCTTTGTTCCCTTCCTTTAATGATGAACTAAGAAACATTCCTGGAACTAAACAAATAATAGATTTTCTTTTACATACCAATGGTATGGATTTGGTATTATTTTGTTTAATCCACTGACAGATAATGCCTCTCATGAGTGGGAGTATCCAATATTGATAGTAAAACTTTACTGGCTAAAGAGAACAAGTTGTAGCATATTTTATCCTTTGTCTTCTGGGGAAAAGACATAAGATTGAAGATTTTTTTTTCTTTAACTTTAAGTAAAATTATCTAGGACTGATATTTTATCTTTGAAAAATATTTTTTAACCTGAAAATTTGTCTTCTTTAGTTATTGTAGTAACACTCTGATTTCCTACTTTTTTAAAAGCACCTATGTCATGTGCAATACATCCATTTTCTTAATGGATAATTAAATAATGGATAACTTAAATGTACATTTTCTTTAATATTTTATGTATATGCATTTTATTCTTTTTTTCCTAATATGTTTTGTTTTTGCATTCTCATTAATTTTTCCATTATGAATTCTGCATTTTTAGCTTTGACATATAAAATAAACCAAACAATTATTTTCTTATATCTCATAACTAGTAAACTTACTGAAAAATTGTAAGACTGCACTTTAGAAATATTTAAAAATAGTAGCTCTAATATTTTTATATTTATCAGGGTTTTATATGAATTCTATGCTAAGTTCTAATTTAAATTATTCTTTATTTTTCCCCAAGTATGACTTGATACCACAGACCGCATATATTGTCCTATAAGGAGAATTTTATCCTTGTGAAAAGGACTTTATTTTCTCCAAGTTGATTTAGACTTGAAACCTTGAATGTGTTAAAGATTATCTTGTTTTTTTCCAACTACTGTGCTTTTCTTAGATTAATGATGAAACCAATTGTTCATCCCTTGGACTTTGACAGCATACAGTGAGTTCTGACAACTTTCTCCCACTCCAGTTCCTGAATAACATGTAATTTCCTTGATATGACAAAGTATCATTTTAGCATTCATGTCATGCCATGGTGTTCATTTTTCATTTTTCTGTAAGTTAACGAGTTCTAACGAAGAGTGCCTTCATAAAGTTGTCTTTTGCCAAAAGTCCTGCGGCAGCATGTGGGGCTAGTGACAAGCTACAGTATTAAGGAGATTGGTTTTAAACCATGTCTCTAAAGTGTGCATGGAAATACTAAATGCATCCCTATGTGTTTTGCAGACAATCCGAGCTTGCTGAGCCATGTCACAGTGGGTATTAGAGTTCTGGATGTCAATGACAATCCACCCGAACTTGCCAGGGAATATGATATTGTTGTCTGTGAAAATTCTAAGCCTGGTCAGGTAAGTTAATTGTTTCCTTCCTATAATTTGAATGGAAGAAAAATAAGCAGCTCTGTTTCTATTATTCTTAGGTATAATCCTCAGAAATCCCTCAGTGCTATTTTTGTGCTTAGTACAAATAATTTTATAAAGCATTAAGTACCAAATAGATTTTTTGAGAACCATAGAAAATAAATGGTCTCTGGGTCACAAATGTAATTCAACAAATGAACTCGTTCATGCATGTATCTTTTATGCCAGTAAAATTATACTGAATGATTTGCATACAGCCCTGTATTAAGTGAGGAGGAAACAGTGAACTTTCCTGCCCTGATGAAGCTTATAGAGTGGGGAGAAGAGAATGGCCTGGTCTATTTTGGAGGGAATGAGGGAGCAGCATACAGTGGCCATTGAGTAATATTGATACTAGAAGGTGATTAGGTTTCAACATGAAGAATGTATATGTTTTGAGGAGGTAGGGAGAATGAAGGATGGACAGAACTGGAACATGGAACTTGCGTCTGGATGTAGTGTGACAGCCAGTTAAAGGAACATGGTGATTCCATAGGGAGACCAGTGTTGTTGATGCCCATAAAACAAGTGGGCTATGGGAAGGGGATGTGCCTCTGTCCTCTCTGCTGTGTAACAAATTGCACAACTTAGCAGCTTCAAACACCTATTTAGCATTCCATAGTTTCTGTGGGTCAGAATTCTGCTCACAGCTTAGCTCAGTCTCTGTAGGAGTATCACAAGATATCATCAAGCTGTGTTCTCACCTGAGGCTGGGAGAACTTCTCCATGCTCACATGGCTGTTGGTAGCATTCAGCTACTCTCAGCTGCAGACCTGAGAGTTCCAGTGTTCCCCAGAGGTCTGAGATGCCACCACAGCTGGTTTGGTTGCTTGGTTTGTTGTTCATTTTGTGTCTGTTTTTTTTTTTCTTTTGTCATACAGGCTTTCCCAATATGGCCACTTCAAATAAGTAGAGAGTCTTTCTGCAGAGTCTGACAGTTGCATATAATGTAATGTAGTGTTACCAGTGTGATATATCATATTTCCATATTCTATTGGTCAAAAGCAGGAAACAAGACACACCTAGAATTCAAGAAGAGGGATCACAAGGAGGCATGGATTCCATGATGGACACCTTGAAGGCTGTCTGTCACATGACCAAGAGAGTCAAAATGGTCTAGGTCTAGTTCAGTCAGACAGCCCCTTTTACTATCTTTGGTAAACCAGAATAAATACATCATACAAAATTATTTTAAATCATTTTGAAACTTGTGATAAAATTATGGTTGTGAGAAATATTGCCTTGTGTATTTGTGTATAAGATCAATCAGGTTTGGCTTGTTAAAGTAATCATTGCTTATATGTTTTTAATATCTCCAGAGGAGATATTTACATATGTATAAATGCAGGACACTTTATATAAAGCTTACATAAAATTTTCTCATGTCCATTCCTCACAGGAAAGTTAGAAAATATGAGTGGGAACAAAAATTATATTATTTTTAGGTGTTAACAGGTTATCTGTTTTACTCTTAGCAATATATTAAGATTATCACTTCTGGTGCTTTTGTTTTTTTTTTCACTTCACAATGTGAAATAAAAGCAGAGTTTTGTGGTACATATACAAAATGATTTAACTACCAGATCACACTTCAATAGTGCTAGAAGTAGATTCACACATCCTAAAATTATTTTCTCAGCATATATTATACAAATACAATACAATACAAATACAATACAATTGAAGAGGAAAATGTTAAACATTCAAATAGAAAATTTAGATTTAAAAAAAAGTCATTTAATATGGGATTTCAATTTTGGTAATACCGACTCTGTGAACATGAGTTTGAGTGAACTCTGGGAGTTGGTGATGGACAGGGAGGCCCGGCGTGCTGTGATTCATGGGGTCGCGGAGAGTCGGACACGACTGAGCGACTGAACTGAACTGAACTGAGACATAGCTGATGAGAAAAGAGTGATAGTTCAGTTCAGTTCAGTCGCTCAGTCGTGTCCGACTCTCCGCGACCCCATGAATCACAGCACGCCGGGCCTCCCTGTCCATCACCAACTCCCGGAGTTCACTCAAACTCATGTCCATAGAGTTGGTGATGCCATCCAGCCATCTCATTCTCTGTTGTCCCCTTCTCCTCCTGCCCCTAACCTTTCCCAGCATCAGAGTCTTTTCCAGTGAGTCGAGAACTGCAAATTAGATTAGATTAAAATATTCATGTTAAAAAATGGAAAGACAAGAAGATAGAAAGTATAAATAAGGATCAGAAAAACATAGAACATGCAGATCTAATATACAAATTAATCAACTCTCAGAAGGAAATTAAAAAAGAAAACTGGGCAGAAGTAATATTTGAGGCAATCATGACTGTAAAATTTTCCATACTGTTGGCAAACATCAAGTCAAGAATTCAAGAAACACAGAAAAACAAAAATTGAGCAACTGTTTATAAAAATAACTTTACCTAGATAAATTGAAATAAAATTTCAAAAATAAAGTTAAACTTAAAATTTTAAATATCAAGAGAAAAGAGACATTATACTGTTAAGAAAAAGTAAATGTAATTCCAGAGGCCTTAAGATGACATCAAAAGCATAAACAAAAAGTCAATAAATTTGACTTGATTAAAATTAAGCATTTCTGTTTTCTGAAAGACCATTAAGAGGATGAGAAGTAAAATCATAGAGTGAAAAAATATATTTGCAAAACATTTATCCAATGAAGTATTATCATGTAAAATATAAAAAGAATACTCAAAACTTTCTAAAGGACAATTTTAAAAGCTGATTATTTAATCAGGAATAATAAAATCCCTCCCTAAGGGAAGATAATTTCCAAGAGCCAGAAGATAATATCTGGCAACCATAAATTCTTTTTCTACCAAAAATATTCCTCAAAAATAAAGATAATAAAAGTTCATATTTAGACAAAAAAAAAAATAGAGTGAAAAAGTTTCTTACCATAATAAGCATACTAATGATATTTTTTTGGGGGGGTGGGTAAGGAAGGTAATCAGATTGGCAGTTTGAAGTGGCAAGAATATTTAAAGACCAAAGCAATCTGTAATTATGTTGGTAACATTAAATTATTGATAAGTGAATAGCCCCTTTAAAACTCTTTAAATTTGGGGTAATTGTTAAACTACTAAATTGTAATAGATTGTATGTGTCAAGAATGAAAGCTGTAACTTCATTTTAACTGACAAAATAGTAAAAGTCTGTGTAACTAAAAACATAATAAAAAATAGAATTTAAAATATTTCTAAATAAAATGATTTTAGTTTTATTTTTGACCTTTATTACATTAATTAAAATTTAAGGACTAAAGAGTCTCTTTATGAAAGTGAAGAGGAGAGTGAAAAAGTTGACTTAAAACTCAACTTTCAGAAAACTAAGATCATCGCATCAGATCTCATCACTTCATGGCAGATAGATGGGAAAACAATGAGCTTTATTTTCCTGGGCTCCAAAAATCACTACAGATGGTGACAGCAACAATGAAATTAAAAGACACTTGCTCCTTAGAAGAAAAGTTATGACCAACCTAGACAGCATAATAAAGAGCAGAGACATTACTTTGCTAACAAAGGTCCGTCTAGTCAAAGCTATGATTTTACTAGCAGTCTTATATGGATGTGAGAGTTGGAATATAAAGAAAGCTGAGCACTGAAGAATTGATGACTTTGAACTGTGTTGTTGGAGAAGACTATTGTGAGTCCTTTGGACAGCAAGAAGATCCAAACAGTCCATCCTAAAGGAAATCAGTCCTGAATATTTATTGGAAGGACTGATGTTGAAGCTGAAACTCCAGTAGTTTGGCCACCTGATGCAACTGAACTGAACTGATATTAATTAAAATATTCATTCATTTAAATAATATGCACACTGACAATATTGTTGCATGTGGCTTTATTTTTATTTCTTAATATTTTACAATACAGAGGGAAATGATTTTATATAGGATCTATTTTGAAGGATTATAGAAGGTCATATTCAAAAATAAGATGTAATCCTAACAAAATATGAAGTCTATAACCAATTTAATATTTCCAAAACAACCCAGAAAATTCTGTGATGTTTTTAGAGCTGAAAGTTAAAGTGACAAATTTTCATATTTGCTCTTGAGATATAGTTTTGTTTTTTTAACACAAGATAGGAAAAATAAAAGGGAAAGGTTTAGTACATAAAATTATAATAGCTAGGTAGAATCATGGTAATTAAAAAATAATAAATAAGAAAATAAATATAGAATGAGTTCAGTTCAGTTTAGTCGCTCAGTCGTGTCTCACCTTTTGTGACCCCATGGACTGCAGCATGCCAGGCCTCCCTGTCCATCACCAACTCCCAGGGTTTACTCAAACTCATGGCCATTGAGTCAGTGATGCCATCCAACCATCTCATCCTCTGTTGTCCAGTTCTCCTCCTGCCTTCAATCTTTCCAAACATCAGTGTCTTTTCCAATGAGTCAGTTCTTCACGTCAGGTGGCCAGGGTTTTGGAGCTTCAGCCTCAGCATCAGTCTTTCCAATGAATATTCAGGACTGATTTCCTTTAGGATGGATTGGTTGGAGCTCCTTGCAGTCCAAGGGACTCTCAAGAGTCTTCTCCGACACTACAGTTCAAACACATCAATACTTCGGCTCTCAGCTTTCTGTATGATCCAACTCTCACATCCATACATGACCACTGGAAAAATAGCCTTGACTAGACGGACCTTTGTTGGCAAAATAATGTCTGCTTTTTAATATGCTGTCTAGTTTGGTCATAAGTTTTCTTCCAAGGAGCAAGTGTCTTTTAATTTCATGGCTGAAGTCAGCATCTGCATTGATTTTTGGAGCCCCCCAAAATAAAATCAGCCACTGTTTCCACTGTTTCCCCATCTATTTGCCATGAATGGTGGGACCAGATGCCATGATTTTAGTTTTCTGAATTTTGAGTTTTAACCCAAGTTTTTCACTCAACTCTTTCATCAAGAGTCTTTTTAGTTCCTCTTCACATTCTGCCATAAGGTTGGTGTTATCTGCATATTCTAGGTTATTGATATTTCTCCCAGCAATCTTGATTCCAGCCTGTGCTTCATCCAGCCCAGTGTTTCTCATGATGTAGAAAAAATAAAAATTAAATAAAATAATGTAAACTTAAAGACATATATGTCCACATTTATATTAAAATAATGAAACCAAAATACTTTAAAAATATCTATTCTCATAATAGGTACAAAAAATGTCAATTTAATGTTGTTTATAAGAGATACATTTCGGAGAAGGCAATGGCAAACCACTCCAGTACTCTTGCCTAGAAAATCCCATGGATGGAGGAGCCTGGTAGGCTGAGTCCATGGGGTCACTCAGTCGGACACGACTGAGAGAACTCACTTTCACTTTTCACTTTCACGCATTGGAGAAGGAAATGGCAACCCACTCCAGTGTTCTTGCCTGGAGAATCCCAGGGACGGGGGAGCCTGGTGGGCTGCCGTCTATGGGGTCGCACAGAGTCGGACACGACTGAAGTGACTTAGCAGCAGCAGCAGCTTAGCAGCAGCATAAGAGATACATAGTCAGTATAGTAAAAAGCTTGAAAGAAAAATAATGGAATTAGTCGCATAATTGCCACATACATACTCACCCAGCTACACACACACATATACAAAGATACAAATTATCCAAGGAAATATTAGTAATATACAGAAGCACACTTATTGAGATTAAAAGGGTCAATGCAACAGATAGAAATAATTTTAAATTTTGTATACTTATCAAAATTTCTTCAAAGTAAATAAAAGAAAAATGGATAGAGAAATAAAGAAAAATATACAAGCCCATTATTATATTGTGAGATTCAGTACACTTTTGCAAGAAGCTGATATAATAATAACATAAAATTTTATTAAGTAAGCTAAAAATTTGAGCACCAAAATTAACCTAGATTTACTGTTTAACACATACAGAATATGGCAGTGAACAAATTTAAATTGCATTGGTTAAAATTTTACATAAATATTGACCAAAAATTTTCCATATTCAGCATCACAAAGCAAGTTTTAGTAATTGTCAATAATTGACTTCATTTTATTTCACTAAAATAATGTAAGATACTAATTCAAAATTATTACTAGAAAAACTAGAAAAACTCCACCAAAATTTAAGCATGAGCCAATAAATTAATAAAAATTGAAAATATTTCAGTGGAATTATAATCAAAATATACTGTATCAAAAAGGAAAAAAAGGCAATCAGTTTTTTTTACTCATTTTATACTGATGACAAAAGTTTGAAATCAAAACTTGAAAGGATATAATTTGAATTAAATTCTCTTTCATGAACATAGAAATATCATAAACAAAGTATTGTCAAAGAGAATCCAGAAAAAAATAATACTTTAAATTGGAAAGGAGAAAAATTAAAACTCATTTTGATAGATGAAGCCAAATACTTTGATAAAGTTAAATACTCATTATTAATAGCAGTGCTACTAATAATAGTGGTAATACTACTACATTGATATTGTTTGTGACCCCATGGACTGTAGCCCACCAGGCTCCTCTGTCCATGGGATTTCCTAGGAAAGAATACTGGAGTGGGTAGCCATTTCAATTTTCAAGGGATCTTACAAACCCAGAGACCAAACCCACATCTCTTGCTGTGGCAGACAGATTCTTTACCACTGAGTCACCTAGGGAGCCCAGCTGAATTTGTGAATGACATTGATACTTCTGTTAATATAAATTTATTTCTACTTTTTCTTTATATCTGAAATGATTAGAAAATGAAATTTAAAATACTATGCCATTTCATATCACATTAAGAACATAAAATATCTGTAAATAATTATTGCTTTTCTTAGGTATCAATCACCTCATCTATAAATTACATGTTTTAGTAAACATAAGACCTTTCTTCCAATGAATCTTAGTTTCTTTGGCTCCTAGGTTATTCAGAGAATTCTAACTTGAGTCATTTGACATGTGACATAAAGAGTCAAAATCATCACCTATTCGTACGTGTTTTCATTTTTGATTATTTCTTATTTGAGTTTTGTTTTAATTAATAACTTTTCCTTAAAGTAAAAATTTCAAAACTTCAAGGATAAATGTGATCTTGTATTAGGAGCAGCTCATAAGTTCCAGCTTTGTATTTGTTGGTGAAATCACTGAATTTTAGAGCTGAAGATACTCAGCCCTTGCTCTTAGATCAGTTACTGCTTCCCCTGTGGATATATACGTGTTCTCTGTAGTCAGAAATGCCAGTCTGTTTACTGGCTTGAACTCTTGTCATCCTGGCATACGACCTTGACTTTTTCCATTGACTTCTTGTGTTGTCCACTAATTGCTCATGAGTTCATTCATTCAGACATTATCACTAGTCCTGCCACTCTTCCTGTCACATTGTTTGTTAGCCTGAGTCGTGCTGTTTCACTGTCCACACTGACCACCCAAACTCAGTAGCCTTTTTAAGAAATGATTTTATGTGTTATTGGCAAGAGCTCTCTTCATCTCTAGAATCCAAATATCTGTAGAATTCGAACAGTTTGGATTCTATGAGTAAAGGCCTAGATAAGATTCAGATTCCTTTAAATATGCTGCTGCTGCTGCTAAATTGCTTCAGTCGTGTCTGACTCTGTGCGACCCCATAGACAGAAGCCAACCAAGCTCCCCCCGTCCCTGGGATTCTCCAGGCAAGAACACTGGAGTGGATTGCCATTTCCTCCTCCAATGCATGAAAGTGAAAAAAAGTGAAGTCGGTCAGCTGTGTCTGACTCTTACCGACCCCATGGACAGCAGCCTACCAGGCTCCGCCATTCATGGGATTTTCCAGGCAAGAGCACTGGAGTGGGGTGCCATAAATATGAAATACTTTAATAAAGCACAGAAAAGGTAGGGACCTAACAGAGGCAGAAGACATTAAGAAGAGATGGCAAGAATACACACAAGAACTATACAAAAAAGATCTTAATGACCTGGATAAACATGATAGTGTGATCACCACTTACCTAGAACCAGACATCTTGGAGTGCAAAGTCAAGTGGGCCTATCTCTGTGAAAAAAAAAATAGTGGAGGTGATGGAATTCCAGTTGAACTTTTTCAAGTCCTAAAAGATGTTGCTGTGAAAGTTCTGCACTCAATATGCCAGCAATTTGGAAGACTCAGCAGTGGCCACAGGACTGGAAAAGGTCAGTTTCCATTCCAATCCCAAGGAAAGGCAATGCCAAAGGATGCTCAAACTACCTCACAGTTGCAGTCATTTCAATGCTAGCAAGGTCATACTCAAAATCCTCCAAGCTAGGCTTCAACTGTATGTGAACTGAGAGCTTACAGATGTGCAAGCAAGATTTAGAAAAGGTAGAGGAACCAGAGATCAAATTGCCAACATCTGCTGGATCATCAAAAATGTATGAGAATTCCAGAAAAACATCTACGTATGCTTCATTGACTCCACTAAAGCTTTTGACTGTGTGGTTCATAACAAGCTGTGGGAAAATCTTAAAGATATGGGAATACCAGATGAACTTACCTGCCTCATGAGAAATCTGTATGCAGGTCGAGCCAACAGTTAGAACCAGATATGGAATAATGGACTTATTCAAAATTGGGGAAAGGAGTACATCCAAGTTGTATATTATCACCCTGCTTTTTCAACTTAAATGCAGAGTATATCATGTGAAATTTCAGGATGGATGAAGTTCACGCTGGAGTCAAGACTGTGGGTAAAAATATCAATAACCTCAGATATGCAGATAACACCACCCTAATGGGAGAAAGCACAGAGGAGCTAAAGAGCCTCTTGATTAAGGTGAAAGAGGAGAGAGAAAAGCTGGCTTAAAACTCAACATGCAAAAAACGAAGATCATGGCATCAATCCCATCACTTCATGGCAAATAGATGGGGAAACAGTGATGGGTTTTATTTTCTTGGGCTCCAAAATCACTGCAGACAGTGACTGCAGCCATGAAATTAAAAGATGCTTGCTCCTTGGAAAAAATCAATGACAAACCTAGACGGTATTAAAAAGCAGAGACATCACTTTGCCAAAAAAAAGTCTGTCTAGCCAGACTTTTTTCCAGTAGTCATGTATTGATGTGAGAATTCCACCATAAAGAAGGCTGAGTGCTGAAGAATTGATGCTTTTGAACTGTGGTGTTGGAGAAGACTCTTGAGAGTCCCTTGGAGCAAGGAGATCAAGCCAGTCAATCCTAAGGAAAGCAGTCCTGAATATTCATTGGAAGGACTGATGCTGAAGCTGAAGCTCCAATACTTTTGCTACCTAATGTGGAGCTGACTCATTGGAAAAGACCCTGATGCTGGGGAAGATTGAGGGCAAGAGGAGAAGGAGATTACAGAGATTGAGATGTTTGGATGGCATCACCGAGTCAATGGACATGAGTTTGAGCAAGCTCTGGGAGATGCTGAGGGATAGGGAAGCCTGGTGGGGAAGGACAGGTAAGCCTGGCATGCTGCCGTCCATGGGGTCGCAAATTGTCATACACAACTAAGCAGCTAAACAACATTCTCCTTAAAGAAAAGCTATTTTTTAGAGATGACTAAATTTATGGCAAACTCTTTCTTTTGTAAATCCCATCAACCATTTATATATTTATCTTTTCTTCATATGTGTGCTAAGTTGCTTCAAACTTGTCCGACTCTTTGCAACCCTTTGGATTGTAGCCCTCCAGGTTCCTCTGTCCATGGTATTCTCCAGGCAAGAATACTGGAGTGGGTTGCTATTTCCTTCTCCAGGGGATCTTTCCAACATGGGGGTAGAACCTATATCTCATGTCTCCTGCATTGGCAGTCATGTTCTTTACAAATAGTGCCACCTGGGAAACCCTTTTTCTTCATAGAGCTGTTATTATTTTTAAGAAGTAATTGCTAGATTTGGCACCGCAAATTTCTAATATTTTTAATATAAATTTATTTATTTTAATTGGAGGCTAATTACTTTACAATATTGTGGTTTTGCCATACATTGACATGAATCAGTCACGGGTGTATATGTGCTCCCCATCCTGAACCCCCCTCCCACCTCCGTCCCCATCCCATCCCTCTGGGTCATCCCAGTGCACCAGCCCCAAGCACCCTGTATCATGCATTGAACCTGGACTGGCGATTCATTTCACATATGGTAATATACATGTTTCAATGCCATTCTCCCAAAACATCCTACCCTCGCCCTCTCCCACAGAGTCCAAAAGACTGTTCTATACCCCTGTGTCTCTTTTCTTATCTCACATACAGGGTTATCGTTACCATCTTTTTAGATTCCATATATATGCATTAGTATACTGTACTGGTGTTTTTCTTTCTGGCTTACTTCACTCTGTATAATAGGCTCCAGTTTCAGCCACCTCATTAGAACTGATTAAAATGTATTCTTTTTAATTGCTGAGTAATATTTCATTGCATATATGTACCCCAGCTTTCTTATCCATTCGTCTGCTGATGGACATCTAGGTTGCTTCCATGTCCTGGCTAGTATAAACAGTGCTGCAATGAACATTGGGGTACACGTGTCTCTTTCAATTCTGTTTTCCTTGGTGTGTATTCCTGGTAGTGGTATTGTTGAGTCATATGGCAGTTCTATCTCCATTTCTTTAAGGAATCTCCACACTGTTCTCTATAGTGGCTGGACTAGTTTACTTTCCTATCAACAGTGTAAGAGGATTCCCTTTTCTCCACACCCTCTCCAGCATTTATTGTTTGTAGACTTTCAGATAGCAGCAATTCTGACTGGCATGAAATGGTACCTCATTGTGGTTTTGATTTGCAATTTTCTGGTAATGAGTGATGTTGAGCATCTTTTCATGTCTTTTAGCCTTTTGTATGTGTTCTTTGGAGAAATGTCTGTTTAGTTCTTTGGCCCATTTTTTTATTGGGTCATTTATTTTTCTGAAATTGAGCTGTAGGAGTTGCTTGTATATTTTTGAGATTAATTCTTTGTCAGGTGCTTCATTTGCTATTATTTTCTCCCATTCTGAAGGGTGTCTTTTCACCTTGCTTATAGTTTCCTCTGTTGTGCAAAAGCTTTTAAGTTTAATTAGGCCCCATTTATTTATTTTTGCTTTTATTTCCAATATTCTTAGAAGTGGGTCATAGAGGATCCTGCTGTGATTTATGTCAGAGAGTGTTTTACCTATGTTTTCATCTAGGAGTTTTATAGTTTCTGGTCTTATGTTTAGATCTTTAATCCATTTTTAGTTTATTTTTGTGTATGGTGTTAGAAAGTGTTCTAGTTTCATTCTTTCACAAGTGGTTGACCAGTTTTCCAAGCACCACTTGTTAAAGAGCTTGTCTTTTCTCCATTGTATATTCTGGCCTCCTTTGTTGAAGATAAGGTGTCCATAGGTGCATGGATTTATCTCTGGGCTTTCTATTTTGTTCCATTGATCTATATTTCTGTCTTTGTGCCAGTGCCATACTGTCTTGATGACTGTGGTTTTGTAGTTGAGCCTGAAGTCCAGCAGGTTGATTCCTCCAGTTCCACTCTTCTTTCTCAAGATTGCTTTGGCTATTCAAGTTTTTTTGTATTTCCATATAAATTGTGAGATCATTTTTTCTAGTTCTGTGAAAAATACCATTGGTAGCTTGATAGGGATTGCATTGCATCTATAGATTGCATTGGGTAGTATACTCGTGTTCACTATATTGTTTCTTCTAATCCATGAACATGGTATATTTCTCCATCTATTTGTGTCCTCTTTGATTTCTTTCTCCAGTGTTTTATAGTTTTCTATATGTAGGTCTTTTGTTTCTTTAGGTAGATATATTCCTAAGTGTTTTATTCTTTTTGTTGCAGTGGTGAATGGAATTGTTTCCTTAATTTCTCTTTCTGTTTTCTCATTGTTAGTGTATAGGAATGCAAGAGGTTTCTGGGTGTTAATTTTATATCCTGTAAATACTATATTCATTGATTTTACTATATTCATTGATTAGCTCTAGTAATTTTCTCGTGGAGTCTTCAGAGTTTTCTATGTAGAAGATTATGTCATCAATAAAACAGTGAGAGTTTTACTTCTTCTTTTCCAATCTGGATTTCTTTTATTTCTTTTTCTGCTCTGATTGCTGTGACCAAAACTTCCAAAACTATGTTGAATAGTAGTGGTGAGAGTGGGCACTCTTGTCTTATTCCTGACTTTAGGGGAAATGCTTTCAATTTTTCACCATTGAGGATAATGTTCTAATATATTTTAATTAAATTATGTGATTACTTTGCATTATTTAAGTATTATATTCACATTTAATATAATTGCTGTCTTTAGTATCACAGTATCACATGATTTTAGTTGTCACAATAAGGAAATGATTCTTTATTGTATCTGAGCCTTTTCCAATTCTTTTACCAAAATGAATTTAGACTTTTCATTCAGGGTATAAAAACATCATGTTTAATGTGTTATTTGTTACACCTGTATTTAAACAAATCATTACCCATTCAGTTCTATGAGCAACCCATTATAGAGAAAAATGGTCTTAATCTTTCTGTTATTTAATTTTACAGTCTTTGGTTCACTTAATCTTAGCGTTTCTGGAGAAACTGTATATTTTGAGGCAGAGTTGGAATAGGAAACTATTCAAATAATGATTTGTGAAATAGGTTTTCCTAAACGTATATTGAAGAAAGTAGGGAAAACCACTAGACCATTCAGATATGACCCAAATCAAATCCCTTATGATTATACAGTGGAAGTAAGAAATAGATTTAAGTGTCTAGATCTGATAGATAGAGTGCCTGATGAACTCTGGACGGAGGTTCGTGACATTGTACAGGAGACAGGGACCAAGACCATCCCCATGGAAAAGAAATGCAAAAAACCAAAATGGCTGTCTGAGGAGGCCTTACAAATAGATGTGAAAAGAAGAGAAGCGAAAAGTAAAGGAGGAAAGGAAAGATATAAGCATCTGAATGCAGAGTTCCAAAGAATAGCAAGGAGAGATAAGAAAGCCTTCCTCAGTGATCAATGCAAAGAAATAGAGGAAAACAACAGAATAGGAAAAACAAGAGATCTTTTCAAGAAAATTGGAGATATCAAGGGAACATTTCATGCAAAGATGGGCTCAATAAAGGACAGAAATGGTATGGACCTAACAGAAGCAGAAGATATTAAGAAGAGGTGGCAAGAATACACATAAGAACTGTACAAAAAAGATCTTCACGACGAAGATAATCACGATGGCGTGATCACTCACCTGGAACCAGACATGTTGGAATGTGAAGTCAAGTGGGCCTTAGAGAGCATCACTACAAACAAAGCTAGTGGAGGTGATGGAATTCCAGTTGAGCTATTTCAAATCCTGAAAGATGATGCTGTGAAAGTGCTGCACTCAATATGCCAGCAAATTTGGAAAACTCAGCAATGGCCACAGGACTGGAAGAGGTCAGTCTTCATTCCAATCCCAAAGAAAAGCAATGCCAAAGAATGCTCTAACTACCGGACAATTGCACTCATCTCACACGCTAGTAAAGTCATGCTCAAAATTCTCCAAGCTAGGCTTCAGCAATATGTGAATCGTGAACTTCCAGATGTTCAAACAGGTTTTAGAAAAGGCAGAGGCACCAGAGATCAAATTGCCAACATCCGCTGGATTATGGAGAAAGCAAGAGAGTTCCAGGAAAACATCTATTTATGCTTCATTGACTATGCCAAGGCCTTTGACTGTGTGGATCACAATAAACTGTGGAAAATTCTGGAAGAGATGGGAATATAAGACCATCTGACCTGCCTCTTGAGAAACCTGTATGCAGGTCAGGAAGAAACAGTCAGAACTGGACATGGAAAAACAGACTGGTTCCAAATAGGAAAAGGAGTACGTCAAGGCTGTATATTGTCACCTTGCTTATTTAACTTATATGCAGAGTACATCATGAGGAACGCGGGGCTGGAAGAAGCACAAGCTGGAATCAAGATTGCTGGGAGAAATATCAATAACCTCAGATATGCAGATGACACTGCCATTATGGCAGAAAGTGAAGAGGAACTCAAAAGCCTCTTGATGAAAGTGAAAGAGGAGAGTGAAAAGGTTGGCTTGAAGCTCAACATTCAGAAAACAAAGATCATGGCATCTGGTCCCATCACTTCACGGGAAATAGATGGAAAAACAGTGGAAACAGTGTCAGACTTTATTTTTTGGGGCTCCAAAATCACTGCAGATGCTGATTGCCACCATGAAATTAAAAGACGCTTACTCCTTGGAAGGAAAGTTATGACCATCCTTGATAGTATATTAAAAAGCAGAGACATTACTTTGTCAACAAACGTCCGTCTAGTCAAGGCTATGGTTTTTCCAGTGGTTAAGTATGGATGTGAGAGTTGGACTGTGAAGAAAGCTGATCGCCGAAGAATTGATGCTTTTGAACTGTGGTGTTGGAGAAAACTCTTGAGAGTCCCTTGTACTGCAAGGAGATCCAACCAGTCCATTCTAAAGGAGATCAGTCCTGGGTGTTCAATGGCAGGACTGATGCTAAAGCTGAAACTGCAATACTTTGGCCACCTCATGCGATGAGTTGACTCACTGGAAAAGACTCTGATGTACGAAAGGTTGGGGGCGGGAGGAGAAGGGGACGACAGAGAATGAGATGGCTGGATGGCATCACCGACTCTGTGGACATGAGTTTGAGTGAACTCCGGGAGTTGGTGATGGACAGGGAGGCCTGGCGTGCTGTGATTCATGCGGTCGCGGAGAGTCGGACACGACTGAGCGACTGAACTGAACTGAAGTGATCCCTGAAAATGTGATGTTTTATTTCTGTTTGATACTAAGTAATGAATGTGTAGAAACTGCAATTGTTTTTTTAGAATCTGCACATTCTAAATTAAACTTGACTACACTAAAGCCTTTAACTGTGTGGATAACAGCAAACTGGAAATTTCTTAAAGAGATGGAAATACCACACCGCCTGACCTGTCTCCTGAGAAATCTGTATGCCGATCAAGAAGGAACAGTTAGAACTGGACATGGAACAATGGACTAGTTCCAAATTTGGAAAGGAGTACATCAAGGCTGTATATTGTCACCCTGCTTATTATTCTATATGCAGAATATATCATGTGAAATGCTGGGCTGGGTGAAGCACAAACAGGAAGTAAGCTTGCCAGGAGAAATACCAGTAACTTCAGATATACAGATAATACTACTCTAATGACAGAAAGCAAAGAGGGAATAGTCTCTTGATAAGGGTGAAAAAGGAGAGTGAAAAAGCTGACTTAAAACTCAACATTCAAAAAACTAAGATCATGGTATTCGGTCCTATCACTTCATGGCAAATAGATGGGGAAACAATGGAAACAGTGACCGAGTTTATTTTCTTGGACTCCAAAATCAGTATGAACAGGGAATGTGATGGCAGCTACAAAATAAAAAGATGTTTGCTCCTCGGAAGAAAAACTATGACAAACCTACACAGTATGTTAAAAAGCAGAGACAAAAATAAAAAACAGAGACATTACTTTACGGACAAAGGTCCATAGAGTCAAAGCTATGGCTTTTCCAGTAGTCGTGTATTAATGTGAGAGCTCTACCATAAAGTAGGTTGAGCACTGAATAATTGATGTTTTCTAATTCTGGTACTGGATAAGACTTTTGAGAGTCCCTTGGTAAGCAAGGAGATCAAACCAGTCGATCCTAAAGGAAATCAGCCTTGAATATTCACTGGGAGGACTGATGCTTAAACTGAAGCTTCAATATGTTGGCCACCTGATGCAAAGAGCCAACACATTGAAAAAGACCCTGATGCTGGGAAAGATTGAGGGCAGGAGGAGAAGGGGGCAACAGAGGACGAGATGGTTTGATGACATCCCTGACTCAATGAACATGAATTTGAGCAACTCTGGAAGATGGTGAAGGACGGGGAAGCCTGGCGTGCTATAGTCAGTGGGGTTGCAAAGAGTCAGATGTGACAGGGCCGAATATCAACAATAAACTATAGAACTTTTCCTGCATCAAGTTTCCTTCTGATTATCCATCAGTTTATCCTATTTATAGTCAGAAGGCAATAGCAACAACAAAATTCTGTCCAAAGACTAGTTGTACTTTCAGTTCAGTTCAGTTCAGTTCAGTCACTCAGTCTTGTCCGACTCTCCGCGACCCCATGAATCACAGCACGCCAGGCCTCCCTGTCCATCACCAACTGAGTACCGGAGTGAGAGAAAAAAAAAATCAGCATTTATATAAGTGTATATAAATGATATGGTAATATGGAGTGAAATAATGAAGAGAAGGATAGAATTTGTGTGTGTGTATTTGGGGTGGAGGGCTGGGGGCTTTTAGCAGGATCTCTTGCTGAGAAAATACGGGCTGAGTGGTGATGGAAAAGAATATAAGGGGTGATCCTTGGGACTACATGGAGGAAGTTAATCGCTTCTGTATCTTGAAGCCCTTTCTTCACTTTCACTTCATGAAAGCACATCCTTTTCCGGTCCTACTTCCCCTGACCACTCATTCTCACTACTTCGATATTTCTCCGCTTCTCCCTTGCAAACTAATGGGCTCAGTTCTTGGAGAGGAATTTATCTTTTAACTCTGAAATATTGGTGGTTTTTTTCACTTGTGAAATATTGAAATGGAGTGAATGAAAATGGGTAAAATATTCTTAGTAACCATGTCAGTTTTTGAAATTCACATACTATATTTCACATGCAGAAAATACTATTCTTCTGGCTCTACTTCCTCTCTGTCTGTTTTCAGTTTCTCTGCAGAAACACTGCAAAGAGGATACCTAAGCTTTAGGATACCATTTTTTTTTTCAAAAGTAAAATATCATCTTGTTTCAAATATTGTTTTTAAAAATTATGATGAGTATAAATATTGGAATGTATGTATTGCTCTTAAGCTACCTGGAATATTTTATTTATGTATTCTAACTTTCTCTGTTCCTTAAAGTGCATAAAGTCCAAATTTTGGCATTGCTTTCTGTCAACCACCAGGATGAAAATTACATCGTAAAGCTCTGAGTGGTTTAGTTTTACTTCTGTCACTATTTTACAGATTTGAGGCATATCACATTCCTTCTGGGACTGAGTCCTCATCTCTAAAATTCAGGATCTAGATCAGAGTTCTCCTGAAACAAAAATTATGACTCTAGTGCCTTTGTGTTTATTGACTGAGCCCAACATATACTGAAAGGCTGTTCTACATCAACACTGGGATATTTGTATTTGTACAAACAATACTTCATGTGTCCCCAAACAGGTGTTTGCACAAAGCCTTACAACTAATTGGCCCCAAGGTACTGTGGGTAATAAAGGAAAACACACACACACACATATTAAATATTTGTGCCATTCTAGAAAAAAAAAATGTGAATGATTGTAAGGTATGCAATACTACATTTCTTAAAGTCTAGTGCAAGGGAGAGCAAATTAGTTAATTCAGTCATTAGAATAAGAATTTGAAAACACTCAAGTTGGATATTGAAATGTTATAATTGAAATCAAGGGAAGACCTAAATTAAATTTACTGTTAATTTTGTTTTTTCTTTAGGTTATTCATACCATCAGTGCCACTGATAAAGACGATTTTGCCAATGGACCAAGGTTTAACTTCTTTCTTGATGAACATCTGTCTGTAAACCCAAACTTCACTCTGAAAGATAATGAAGGTGAACATGCATTCTTATATTTTTTTATCTTTGTGGTATCTGCTTTGACTTGATATGGAGTAGGGCTGAGCAGCTTTGCCTGATTCTGATATACCCATGAACAGCTTGCATATCAACATTCAAAGTCAGTTTGACGTTAATGTGTTATGATCTGTGAATAGCTTGTATTTAAAATTGAGCCATATGTACAAATAACTTCCATTGAGTTTACTCAGAAGCATCCCATTAAACGAGAAACGTACGTGTAATATGCTCTTGGGCAAATTTTAAGAGAAATCTTAGCTGACAATCATGTTTATGAGAGCTGCTATAACTGCTAGGAGGTAGAAAAAATTTAAATTAGGAAAAATGAAAAATATGTCCTAGGGACAGTTAGGAAAGGAAATGCGATGTTTGAAATCATCTTGCATTAGTCAGGCTATCAGGATGTGATGTACAAATTATATTTCCTCTTGTTATTATGAATATTTTTCTAAAATATGAGTAGATACATATGCATAATTACAGAGCATTGTGGAATTTCTTGAATTATTTTTGTTTAACCTTCTCTATTGTGTGGGGGAAAATAACACCATAATAACTAGAGAAGATTTACCAAGATTTAGATTCCCTTGTTGGATAAAATTTACTCTTCTGTGTGGAAGGGAAGCAGCAGCTTATTCAATGTGTATAGTGTTCTGATTGGTATCAACTTTCTTGTCATAACTGTTTTTGATCACATTGATCTGAATATGCTATTTAACAATTGCCTCTGAATCACATGAAAGAAACAATGACACGTACATTTTGGAGTAAACAGTTGACTTTTTCTATGTACTCTTCATGGAGAAGCATTTTCAAATTCAAGAGAAATCCCTGACAACCTAGTGAACAGTTAACCCATTATCCCAAGCTTCTTTAAATTATTGTAATAAGGATGCTAAATTGTGCATGTGGCTGCAAAATTAATCCAAAAATACCAAACTTGTTTGTTGTTCTCATTTAAAATATCCCTGTGGTCAGCTCTACTTATGGCAATACATATTTATACATGTTTGTGTATGACAAATCATATTAATTGACTATTGTATATTTGTTTACATATGTACATCTCAACCAAAAATCCCAAATGTATTTATTATAATTAACTATGCTACATATGTAAAAATAGATATTGTCCATATTCAAATAATTTCATATTTAGAGAACATTCAACTTTCTGCCTTAGTAGATTGAAATCTACCATATTTAGAAATCCATATTTAGAAAGCATATTTATATTTCAGTTGAGTTTTTCCATTCCAATAACATTTTATTATACATTTTAAAAGTAATTTTAATGTGATGATATAAATAAAAATTGACTTAGATTTAATGATGTGTTACAGTCAAGCAATTTAACATAAATAACTCCCAAAATATTTTAGAAAAACAAGAGAGTATTACTTGTTTAAACCCACATTAGTGACTAAAAGTCCTTTATTCAAGATTATTACATCTGACATTCTTGAATTTAATTAATGAATATATTCAAAAGATCTCAGGTCAGTTATTTGACAATGTTACCAGTTCTAGTAACTCAAACTGAAGAAACCCCCCTCAAATCTATATACACTTTTGAAATGTTTATAGAGCCGATGTAAATGTTTTAAAATTTATTTTAACCATGTACATGAATGTTTTAGATCATCTATGCCATATCAAGTATGTGATACCTACAGACAGTTGTGTAGGGGTAAAAATGTTTTATTTTTAAATGGATTTAATTTATTTTAAACATATTTGGGAATTGATGAAATTATAAATAGCACCAATAATTTATTTTGGATAGAAAAAGCAAGATTCTGAAGAAAAAAAAAAAGAAGAGATGCTAATACAGCAATAAATACATGTGCTTGAGCAAAAAGTTTTGTTTATGCTAGATAAGACAAGCCACCCAACTTCTCTCAACCTATTCTTACATCCATTAAGTTGTGGTTTGAATTATTTACTTTGTAGCATTGGGGACTGAATGACACTGTGTGTAAGAGTATTACAGTCAAGATGGCTTTTTCTCCAAACAGAAAGCAGTTATGGATAATAATTTATAAAGATGAAATTTGATATGGGATTTACTGTGGGCTTCCTTTGTGGTTCAGCTTGTGAAGAATCTGCCTGCAATGCAGGAGACCTGTGTTTGATCCCTGCATTGGGGAGATCCCCTGGAGAAGGGAACAGCTATTCACTCCAGTATTTTGGCCTGGAGAATTCCATGGACTGTATAGTCCATGGGGTCACAAAGAGTCGGACAGGACAGTAGCCAAGTCATGTCCAACTCTTTGTGACCCTATGGACTGTAGCTTGCCAGACTCCACTGTCCTCCACTATGTCCTGGAGTTTGCTGTTTCATGTGAATTGAGTAGGTAACAGAAAGCAGATAGAGCCTCCAAGCCAGGATAAGTGATCAGGAAGTCATTGGTTTAGTGGCATCTACAAAACTGTTTATTGGCAAAGAGTTACTGCAGAGAAAAAGCTGTTTCAAAAGTTAGACACAGAGAAATGCATATGATATTGATAAGTCTGAAAATCAAAAGATTAAGATAGTCAATAGATAACAAGATAATGAGAAAATGAATTAACTCTGAATAATGCAAAATATATAAATGAACAGAAAAAGGTATTAATGTTTTTAATGGTAAGCATTTAAAAAATTTAAAAAATAATAACATCTTTTGAAACCGACTAAGAAGTTATATGAAATGAGACAATGAAATTAAATGTTTGCATAAATATAACTTCAAAATCTTTATCAAAATAAAGATATAGTTTCCTCATAGTTAAAAAATTATTAAATTATTTAAAGTTATATGAAAATATATATTTAGTGTTATATACATAAGTGCATAAACCTATCAGCAGATGTTAAACTTTTGTTTTATATACACTATGTACATGCATATATCATGTATGCATGCATGCACGCTCAGTTGCTAAGTCATGTCCGATTCTTGCAACCCCATGGACTATGGACCATCGAGCTCCTCTGTCCATGGGATTTTTCCAGGCAAGAAAACAAGAGTGGGCTGCCATTTCCTTCTCCAATATATCATGTATACATAAGATATACATTAAAATATAGACATTAAATATATAAAATGTATACAAAGCTATACTGATAAATTTATATTTAGTTATATATATATATATACACACACTAAGCATATATACATTATCCATATATTTAAAATTTAATTATGTGTGGAAAATCCCATGGACAGAGGAGCCTGGTAGTCTACAGACCATTGGGTCGCAAAGAGTCGGACATGACTGAGCAACTTCACTTTCCCTTTTCACTTTCATGCATTGGAGAAGGAATTGGCAACCCACTCCAGTGTTCTTGCCTGGAGAATCCCAGGGACGGGGGAGCCTGGTGGGCTGCCATCTATGGGGTCACACAGAGTCGGACACGACTGAAGCAACTTAGCAGCAGCAGCAGCAGCAAACATATATGTATACATACAAACACACATACAGATCAAAAGAGAGAACAATAGGAAGAGAAATTAATATTATTACTTTTAGACTGGACACAAAGAGAGATTTAACAAGCCAGAGGGAAAATCCATTAATTCAAGCAAAGTTCAGATAGGCCAAAATTTTAAAATATTGTGAGAACACTTAGATATGGAATATAATATATTCAGAAGATTTAGGAATAAATTACATCAACAAGCAATATATAGATAGATTAAATTGTACAGTAATTTTTTAAAGTTAAAAATATAGGGAACCTCACAATGAACATAAATAACAAAAAGAAGTAGAAATTCAATTCTATATTTAAATATGCCAATTTAAAAGTGTTAAACCTCAAAGATAAAGATAAAAAATATTAATCAAAATAAAAGGGAGGATACATTAAAAGTAATAATAATTTGCTCAGCTCTAAATTAGAGTCCTGTTAGAAAAACTATATGACAGAAATGATAGCAATTATATAATCAAATTGCTAAAGGAAAAAAATTTCCATTGTCAACCTTTTCTATATTTAGTTAACAGTGGTAAACTATCAGGGATTAAGGGAGGACAGTAAGTAAAGTCTTTTTCCAGTGTATAAGAAAATAAGATTTTTGTTTTTAGCTACTGATATTTTGACAAATATTATATTAATCTTTGCTTTCATGATCTCTGCAAGAAATAAGAGACAAAAAAGGCTTATAAGTGATATTGGATTTCTAATATAAAGAAATTTGAAGAGTTAACACTAAATTAATAGAATATGAATCTGTAGTTTCCAAAGCAAAGCAATTTTTTAAAAAGCTAATAAATCTTAATCGATAGAACAGAGGTCAGAAAGTAGAATAAAAGATTCAAATAGAAACAATGACAATACTTTGTGTAGAAAGTAGTTCAAATATATGATAGTCACACTCAGATTAAATATTATTAAAGTTATTTTATTATATTTTTAAAATATAGTGTTATATGCTGCTTACAAGAGATATATCAAATTCAAAATGTCATAGGAAGTTTTATGTAAAAAGGTAGAAATATTTAGCTATTGCTGAAGAATAAAAGAAATCACAAACTTATTTTCTTAAAGTACATTCCTTTATTTACCTTGCATTTCTAAGAGTTAGCAGTTTCTTATGAATTCATTCAACTGGCAGTTGTTTTGGTCTTAGGATACTTTCAATCACTAGTAATTGAAATTAGCTAATCATCATTGTACTGAATGTTCCTCTCAGTCCAAACAGATAAATCAACAACAAAAGAACAATAACAAATAGAAACAAAACACAAGATTATCATTGCTAACAAATGAGATGCAGTTGCCTCTGTGAAAAGTCAAAAGCACAGAAACATCTTAAGAAACAATAAGACAGATTGACAAATTTTAAAACATAAATAAATGCCCCAAATGTCTAGATTTCTTATATGAAAAATATGAATAAATAGCATTGGTAAATTTAAAATGATAAAAATAAGTCAAACAAATTAACAAAAATTCTTCTAAGATCATGAGGAAAAATGTCCAATAAATAATGACCAAGTTCACCATTATAAAAAACAATGCTACTGAAAAAAGCAGAAAAATAATGCATTTATGCAATTAGTAAATCAAAACTCTAGAATTACCATGTTAATTTGAAAGTTAAACATGGTGGTGATTTAGTCAGTAGGTCATGTCTGACTCTTGCATCCCATGGACTGTAGCCTGACAGGCTTCTGCGTCCATGGGATTTTCCAGGCAAGAATACTGGAGTGGTTTGCCATTTCCTTCTCCAGGGGATCTTCCTGACCTAGGGATTAAATCCAGGTCTCCTGCATTGCAGACAGATTCTTTACTGACTGACTTTATCATAAACTGAATTTAACTGGGGTTTCCATGGTGATTCAGAAGGTGTACAATCTGCCTGGAATGCAGGAGACACAGGTTCCATCCCTCGGTCAGGAAGATCCCCAGAGAAAGAAATGGCCACCCACTCCAGTATTCTTCCGTGGAGAATTCCATGGACAGAGGAGCCTGGTGAGCTACAGTCTATGGGATCGGAAAGAGTCAGACATGCTGAGCAATAATATAATTTTTATCACAAACTGAAATTAGTAATCTGTTAATAAATTGCAAATGGTAATGGGCTGAGAAAAAGCAAAACTGTAGTAAAGGAAGATGAAGGAAGCATAAAGTTAGAGGAAGTAGAAAGAGGACATATCCCTGTAGGTATTGAAATTTATAAGATGGTGAAGATTTACCTCTCTATAAAAGGAAGAAATGGCTGCCAACTGAAGCAGTAAGTATTTGGACTACTTTCTTTTTGAATGCATGTATTTGCCTTGATACAACTCTTGCTACCTTGAGCAGAATGTTGACTCAAGGAATAATCCCTTGTTTCCTCTAAAGTGAAAGTGTTTGTCCCCCAGTCCTGTCAGACTCTTTGCAACCCCATGGACTGCAGCCCACCAGACTCCTCTGTCCATGGGATTCTCCAGGCAAGAGTACTAGAGTGGCTTGCCATTTCCTTCTTCAATTATAAAAATATGAAGGCAATAAGAGCCCTGACCACTGGCTTTTCTTTCTTTTTTTTTTTTCTTTTTGTAATGCAACTAATTGACTAAAATTTGATTGATTGATGGGATCCACTTCAAAGAGGCACCCATTTAAAAGATGGGAGTCTTGACTAAACACATTGCCAGCCGCTGGTAGATGAAAAGCCAGCTCCCCCATGTCCCTTTGTTCTAGAGATTTTTGAATGATTTCAGTAACTGATACCTTGGACTTTTATTTTTTCTTTTTCCTTTTCCTCAACTTTATTTTTTTTTTTCATGTTTTTTTTTCTTTTTTTTTAAATTTATTTTAATTGGAGGCTAATTACTTTACATTATTGTATTGGTTTTGCCATACATTGACAAGAATCTACCCTGGGTGTAAATGTGTTCTCCATCTTGAACCCCCCTCCCACCTCTCTCCCCATCCCATCCCTCTGGTTCATCACAGTACACCAGCCCTGAGCATCCTGTATCATGCATCGAACCTGGACTGGTGATTTGTTTCACATATGATAATATACATGTTTCAATGCCATTCTCCCAAATCATCCCACCCTCGCCCTCTCCCACAGAGTCCAAAAGGCTGTTCTATACATCTGTGTCTCTTTTGCTGTCTCGTATACAGGGTTATCATTATCATCTTTCTAAATTCCATATATATGCATTAGTATACTGTATTGGTGTTTTTCTTGCTGGCTTACTTCACTCTGTATAATATACTCCAGTTTTAGCCACCTCATTAGAATTGATTAAAATGTATTCTTTCTAATTGCTGAGTAATACTCCATTGTGTATATGTACCACAGCTTTCTTATCCGTTCATCTGCAGATGAACATCTAGGTTTCTTCCATGTCCTGGCTATTATAAACAGTACTGTGATGAACATTGGAGTACATGTGTCTCTTTCAATTCTGTTTTCCTCAGTGTGTATGCCCAGGAGTGTGATTGCTGGGTCATATGGCAGAAATTCCTGCTCTTATGTTTTAAATTCATCCATAAAAAGAGAGCTTGAGAAACTCTCGGCCTTGCCTTTGACCACACTGAAAGCTGAACTGCAAGATAAGACAGATAACTGAATGATATTTCTGCCTGGAATCGTAGCTAATTTTCTCACATCAACTAAAAAGATCTTCCTCAAGCTATACCTTGATGAGATTCTCCCATTTACAGCCCAGATCTGTTTGATAAACACTTAAATTCAAGATAATGCTTCATGTTGTTCCATATCTTTGCCATCTTTGTTAGATCTTTCCTGCCCTATGTTTTATTCCTCATTGATTTGAAATCTGCAAATTGATTTGAACATTAGTGAAAAGATGTCTTCTTAAATGTCCCATCCTATGTACGTGAAAATTTTGTTATTTGGAACGTCTTTATTTTTCATTATTATTATTCACTGTGACGTATGCTAAGAATATATTGGTTGAAAACATTAACGTGAAGCTAATATGCTACTCAAGGGTGCAGATCTCTTATCAGAGAAAATGAGGTCAATTCACTGGGCTTTGGTTGATAGCCATGTATTTTTCCTTTATTTTCTTTTACAGAGATGTAGATCTCTAGTGAAATGCTCTATCATTTCTTTTTCCTTTCTATTTTCTTGAACATATTAATATTAATGGCAAGCCACTCCAGTAGTATTGCCTAGAAAATTCCATGGATGGAGGAGCCTGGTAGGCTGTAGTCCATGGGGTCGCTAAGGGTCGGACACGACTGAGCGACTTCACTTTCACTTTTCACTTTCACACATTGGAGAAGGAAATGGCAACCCACTCCAGTGTTCTTGCCTGGAGAATCCCAGGGACGGGGGAGCCTGGTGGGCTTCCGTCTATGGGTCTATGGGGTCATACAGAGTCGGACACGACTGAAGTGACTTAGCAGCAGCAGCAGCAGAAACATTGTTAGCTAAATCTACTTTCTCAATGAAGTGATAGGTTTTTGTTTTTCATCAGGGAGACGGGGGAGACAGGACTGAGGTATTATGGTCTGGTTTGTTAGTACCTAGTCATTTTTAGTTGGGTTTCACACATAATGTCTAGACCTAGAAGAATCTCAAATGGTAATAAATTTCTTCAAAGAGAGTTTGTCATTTTATTGGATGAACAATTAGAGAGGGACATTATTACTGGTGAACCACAAAGACATCATGGGTTCAGTTCCTATTCACCACAATAAAACAATTATAATAAAATGCGTCCCATGATTTTTTCCCAATGCATATAAAAGTTGTGTGTACATTTTAATCTATTAAGAATGAAATAATGTTATGTCTAAAAATGTGCATAATTTAATTAAAAACATTTTATTGCTAAAAAACAATAATCACCATCTGAGTAATTAGTGAGTCATAATATTTTTGCAATAGTAACATCAAAGACCCCTGATCACAGATCACCATAACAAATATACTAATAATGAAAAAGTTTGAAATATTGTGAGAATTACTAAAATGTGACACAGAGACTGGAAGTGAGCAAAGGCTGTTGGAAAAATAGTGCCCATAGACTTGTGTGACACAAGGTTGTCGAAAAACTTCAGTTTTTTAAACAAACACAGTCTCTGCAAAACACAGTAAAGCAAAGACAGATTAAAGGGGGTATGCCTGTACATAAGAGGCTTATGGAAGCTTCCTGGTGGGAGAGACTGACTGAGGGGGAAACTGGGTCTTGTTCTGATTGGCAGGGCCATGCTCAGTAAATCCTTAATCTAATTTTCTGTTGATGGGTGGATCTGTGTTCCCTCCCTGCCATTTACCTGGGGCCAAACTATGGTTGAAGATAACGGTGTGCTCCCTCAAAAGATCCCATGCATGTACTCTACACTCAGTGCCCCTAACCCTGCATCAGGCCACCACCAACCCACGCCTCACCCAGAGACTCCTGGACACCCACAGGCAAGTCCAGGGCAGTCTCCTGTGGGGTCACTGCTCCTTTCTTCTGGGTCCTGGTGCACAAGGTTCTGTTGTGCCCTCCGAGAGTCTATTTCCCAGGCCTGTGTAAATTCTGGCACCTCTCAGTTCAGTTCAGTTCAGTTCAGTTGCTCAGTCAAGTCCGACTCTCTGCAACCCCATGAACCACAGCATGCCAGGCCTCCCTGTCCATCACCAACTCCCAGAGTTCACTCAAACTCATGTCCACAGAGTCGGTGATGCCATCCAGCCATATCATTCTCTGCCGTTCCCGTCTCCTCCTGCCCTCAATCCCTCCTAGCATCAGACCCTTTTCCAGTGAGTCAACTCATCGCATGAGGTGGCCAAAGTATTGCAGTTTCAGCTTTAGCATCAGTCCTTCCAATGAACACCCAGGATTGATCTCCTTTAGAATGGACTGGTTGGATTTCCTTGCAGTCCAAGGGACTCTCAAGAGTCTTCTCCAACACCACAGTTCAAAAGCATCAATTCTTCGGCGATCAGCTTTCTTCACAGTCCAACTCTCACATCCATACATGACCACTGGAAAAACCATGGCCTTGACTAGACGGACCTTTGTTGGCGAAGTAATGTCTCTGCTTTTTAATATGCTATCTAGGCTGGTCATAACTTTCCTTCCAAGGAGCAAACGTCTTTTAATTTCATGGCTGCAGTCAGCATCCAAAGTGATTTTGGAGCCCAAAAAAATAAAGTCTGACACTGTTTCCGCTGTTTCCCCATCTATTTCCCATAAAGTGATGGGACCAGATGCCATGATCTTTGTTTTCTGAATGTTGAGCTTCAAGCCAACATTTTCACTCTCCTCTTTCACTTTCATCAAAAGGCCTTTGAATTCCTCTTCACTTTCTGCCATAAGGGTGGTGTCATCTGCATATCTGAGGTTATTGATATTTCTCCCGGAAATCTTGATTCCAGCTTGTGCTTCTTCCAGCCCAGCATTTCTCATGATGTACTCTGCATATAAGTTAAATAAGCAGAGTGACAATATACAACCTTGATGTACTCCTTTTCCTATTTGGAACCAGTCTGTTGTTCCATGTCCAGTTTTAACTATTGCTTCCTGACCTGTATACAGGTTTCTCAAGAGGCAGGTCAGGTGGTCTGTGGTGGGGTAATTGCAACCTCCTCCAAGAGGGCTTATGCCATACCCAAGTCTGCTGCACCCAGGGCCTCTGTCCCTGCAGCAGACCCGTACCTCCATAGGAGACATTCAAACACAGTTCTGTTTCAGTCTCTGTGGGGGTCCCTGGGTCCTAGTGTGCACAAGGTTTGTTTGAGCCCTCTGAGCATCTCTGGCAGAAATGGGGTTTGATTTTAAACTCGAATTTGCCCCTCCTACCATCTTGCTGGGTTTTCTCCTTTACCTTCGGGCATGGGGTTAACTCCTCACAGCCACTCCAATGCCTACCTTCTTACTGGGGTTTCTCTGACCTTGGACATGGGGTGTCTCCACACAGCCTGTCCAGCACCTTTCAGCCACTGCTCGCCACTCCATAAGCCTCTTATCCTTCTCCATCAGAGGGCAGACAGACTGAAAAGCACAATCACAGAGAACTAACCAATCTCATCACATGGAACACAGCCTTGTCTAACTCAATGAAACTATGAGCCATGCCGTGTAGGGCCACCTAAGACGGATGGATCATGGTGGAAAGTTCTGGCAAAATGTGGTCCACTGGAGAAGGGAATGGACAACCACTTCAGTATTCTTGCCTTAAGAACCCCATGAACACTACAAAAAGGAAAAAAGATAGGGCTCTGAGAGATGAATTCCCCGGTTCATTAGGTGCCCAATTTGCTACTGAAGATCAGTGGAGAAATTACTCCAACAAGAATAAAGAGATAGAGCCAAAAAAAAACAACACCCAATTGTGGCTGTGACTGGTGATAAAAGCAAGGTCCAATGCTGTAAAGAGCAGTCTTGCATAGGAACCTGAATTGTTAGGTCCATGAATCAAGGCAAATTGGAAGTGGTCAAACAGGAGATGGCAAAAGTGAACATCGACATTTTAGGAGTCAGCGAACTAAGACGGACTGGAATGGGTGAATTTAACTCAGATGACCAATATATCTACTTCTGTGCATAAGAATCTCTTAGAAGAAATAGAGTAGCCATCATAGTCAACAAGAGAGCCCGAAATGCAGTACTTGGATGCAATCCTCAAAACGACAAAATGATCTCTATTCGTTTCCAAGGCAAACCATTCAATATCATGGCAAACCATCCAAGTTTATGCCCCAACCAGTAATGCTGAAGAAGCTGAAGTTGAATGGTTCTATGAAGACCTACAAGACCTTCTAGAACTAACACCCAAGAAATATGTCCTTTTCATTATAGGGGACTGAAACGCAAAAATAGGAAGTCAAGAAACACCTGGAGTAACAGGCGAATTTGGCCTTCGAGTACAGAATGAAGCAGGACAAACACTAATAGAATTTTTCCAAGAGAACACACTGGTCACAGTAAATGCTCTCTTCCAACAACACAAGAGAAGACTCTACACATGGACATCACCAGATGGTCAACACCACAATCAGATTGATTATATTCATTGCAGCCAAAGAGGCAGAAGCTCTATACAGTCAGCAAAAACAAAACTGGGAGCTGACTCTGGCTCAGATCATGAACTCCTTATTGCCCAGTTCAGACTTAAATTGAAGAAATTAGGGAAAACCACTAGACCATTCAGATATGACTTAAATCAAATCCCTTATGATTATACAGTGGAAGTGAGAAATAGATATAAGGGACTATATCTGATAGAGTGCCTGAAGAACTATTGATGGAGGTTCATGACATTGTACAGGAGACAGGGAGCAAGACCATCCCTAAGAAAAATAAATGCAAAAATGCAAAATAGTTGTCTGAGGAGGCCTTACAAATAGCTGTGAAAAAAAAGAGAAGCCAAAAATAAAGGAGAAAAGGAAAAATATACCCATTTGAATGCAGATTTCCAAAGAATAACAAGGAGAGATAAGCAAGCATTCTTCAGTGATCAATGCAAAGAAATAGAGGAAAACAATAGAATGGGAAAGACCAGAGATCTGTTCAAGAAAATTAGAGATACCAAAGGAATATTTCATGCCAAGATGTGCTCAATAAAGGACAAAAATGGTATGGACCTAACAGAAGCAGAAGATATTAAGAAGAGGTGGCAAGAACACACAGAAGAATTGTACAAGAAAGATCTTCATGACCCAGATAATCACGATGGTGGGGTCAATCACCTAGAGCCAGACATCCTGGAATGTGAAGTCAAGTGGGCCTTAGGAAGTATCACTATGAACAAAGCTATTGGAGGTGATGGAATTCCAGTTGAGCTACTTCAAATCCTAAAAGATGAGGCTGTGAAAGTGCTGCACTCAATATGCCAGCAAATATGTAAAACTCAGCAGCAGCCACAGGACTGGAAAAATTCGGTTTTCATTCCAATCCCAAAGAAAGACAATGCCAAAGAATGCTCCAACTACTGCACAGTTGCCCCCATCTCACATGCTAGTAAAGTAATGTTCAAAATTCTCCAAGCCAGGCTTCAGCAATACGTGAACCGTGAACTTCCAGATGTTCAAGCTGGATTTATAAAAGGCAGAGGAACCAGAGATCAGATTGTCAACATCCACTAGATCATTGAAAAAGGAAGGGAGTTCCAGAAAAACTTCTATTTCTGCTTTATTGACTATGCCAAAGTCTTTGACTGTGTGGATCACAATACACTGTGGAAAATTCTGAAAGAGGTGGGGATAGCAGACTGCCTGACCTGCCTCTTGAGAAATCTGTATGCAGGTCAGGAAGCAACAGTTTGAACTGAACATGGAACAACAGACTGGTTCCAAATAGGAAAAGGAGTACATCAAGGCTGTATATTGTCACCCTGCTGATTTAACTTATATGCAGAGAAACTCTGGGCTGGAGGAAGCACAAGCTGGAATCAAGATTGCCAGGAGAAATATCAATAACCTCAGATATGCAGATGACACCACCCTTATAACAGAAAGCGAAGAAGAACTAAAGAGTCTCTTGATGAAGGTGAAAGAGGAGACTGAAAAAGTTGGCTTAAACCTCAACATTCAGAAAACTAAGATTATGGCATCCAGTCCCATCACTTCATGGCAATAGATTGGGAAACTGGTCTTAGAAGAAAGGACACAGTTCATTAACAATCTAATTATCATTAAGATGCTGGCAGCCTGGTTGTTCATTAATATTGGACAGATATTTGTTCTTAAAAATATAATTAAAACTGGTTCAGAATCCCATCCTATGTACTGAGAAAAACCAAGACTCTCTGGGAAAATTCTGAAGATTATGAGAGTGACCATACACCACTGTTACTCTTCGTGCCATTCACCAATTTAACCAGTTTTCTCCTATTTCTCTGGCTCTTGTTTTCTCTGTGTTACTCCCCTATGCCTGTTATGTACTCAAAGCACAAACTTTTACTAAAGGTAGGATAAACAGTGCACAGAAAGAGCAGCCCAGCTTAGCAGATATCTGAAATGGATAACATATGAAGGAAATTATAGCTTAAAAATTATGTCAAAATCATATTAAAAAACAAAACAAAACAACTCTTTACCAGGATCACATGTACTGCTAAATAATCTAAACCTCTGAATGGATCTTGAAAATCACCTCCAAGGCAGTGTTCCAAAAAATTTAGGTACTGGCCCAATTGTACCCAATAATTCTTACCCTATTGGAGCAATCCCTGGGAATCAGCTTGAAGGATCTCCCTAAGTGGATGATCACAGAACACTGCAGGGTTGTGACACATATTGAAATGTGATAGAGAACGCCAGGTTCTCTGGGGCAGTTGTTGCTTCCTTTTTACTAATTTAGTTTTCAGCAGTATCAGTGGGGTCAGTGTCCTTGGGTACCTTCTCTCTGCTCCTTTGAGCCTTGTGGCATTTTGCTGTGTCTCCTGGTTCCTATCATCTACTGGCCTCCAGTCACTTCCTCTTTTTTGTCAAAGTCTTGGAGCACTTTCTCCATCCATACACAGAATCATAACTCTGGAAAAATTCAATGCCCCAAAAAGCAAGATGGCCAGCACTTTAGTCACCCAACATTCAACACCCAACAGTGATGCCAAAGCAGATTCATGTCTTTATTTTTTTAATTTATTTATTTTAATTGGAGGCTAATTACTTTATTGTATTGGTTTTGCCAGAAATTGACATGAATCTGTCCCAGGTGTACATGTGTTCCCCACCTTGAACCCCCCTCCCACCTCCCTCCCCATCCCATCCCTCTGGTTCATCCCAGTACACCAGCCCCAGGCATCCTGTATCATGCATTGAACCTGGACTGGCGATGTGGTTGTTTGATACCCTGCACCTCCTTCATTGTAGTACTTCCAACATGTGAGCTCTGCCCATTTAGATGATAAGTTCTGTGAAGGCAGGGATTTTTGTCTGACTTATTTGCTGCTGTTAATGTATTCCTAAATGCAATGCAGGAGATCCAGGTTCAATCCCTGGGTCAGCAAGATCCCTTTGAGAAGGGAATGGCTACCCATTCCAGTGTTCTTGCCTGGAGACATTCCGTAGACAGAAGGAGCCAAGCGGGTCACAGCCCATGGGATCACAAAGAGTTGGACACAGCTTAGCGACTTTCACTCACTCACTCACTCAACTCCTACCAGAGAGCCAGACACAGAGGACATTTTAGATTTAAAAAAAAAAAAAATTGTTAAAAAAAGAAAAAGAAGGTGAAGGAAGCAACATAGAAGAATGTTTCAGAGCTCTACTCAGGAAACAGGTTGCCTCAATTTGAAAACTGCTTTTTCTGCTAAATAATTATGTGTGAGGCCATAGCCATGTTCTTATGTTGTGTGCCTCAGTTTCCTCTTTCATCAAATGGAGATAGAGAGACAGTTATTACTTTCATTTTTATGAAGAGGGATCAAAATATAAAGAATTTGAGATCATGTACAAAATGCTGCATGTTTTAAAGGGCACATTAAAAATAACTAAGAATTAAATAAATACGTGGAAAATAACAAATATCTGAAGGAACATGCATGAAGGAATATATGAGTTTTAAGATCAAAAATTATGTATATAATCCCTGAGAAATTCCCTAAGGAAGAGATAAGAAATAATTTTACAAATTTCCAGACAATGAATTTAAATTTAAAGAGATTAAATGATGCTGAAGTACTCATTTGAAAAATTACAAGCTCATAGTTCATGGACTTTCTTTTAGTAACATTTCAAAAAGAGAACTACAATCAAATACATCTCTTCCTATCTAAATTAATGCTCATGTGACAGTTAAGAAAGGGTATTTTAAAATGCTGAATGCCTCAGAAAATATAAAAACTATTTGTCAAATAGTAAAATCCTATTGATAATATATTTGCAACTACAACAGCCAAATGAACATAAGATAAAAATAAATTTCTGAAAAAGTAAAGACAATATAAAACAAACAATATATGATTAAATATCAAATAGAAATGATTTAAGTGCCACATACATTCACATGGAAAATAATAATTTAATATGCTAGAAAATATAATACTTTTTAAGATATGTTTTTCAACACACTTTGAATATTTTCAGTAAGAATGAACTCATGTATTGCATAGAGTTAAAAATATAGAAAAACACCTGAAATACACACACACGCTCAGCCTTATCCCCACCCCTGACAATTTACACTGGTCTGTCCAGCATGTTCTTCTCCAACCTCACACTGTGTTACTATTCACCACCATTCTTACTCTCTCTTTTAGAATATTTTCTTCTAAAAGAAATTCTGTAGTCACCTCTTAAGTTAGCAATGTTTTGTTTTTGTTTTTTTTTCCCCTGCCATTCAGTCTTCAAGGCACTGTCTGATGTGTTTGAGGCAGTGATATAAGCTGTTCAGAATGCAAGAAAATAAAACACACAGCTCCTGCTTTCAAAGGACTCTCCACCTACCTAGGAAAATTAAGATGATATGTAATGTAACTCACAGTGGAAGGCAGTGAAATGTGAGTTTCTTTAGAGGGATGACTGGAAGTCCTATCATTAAAAGAAGTGGAACATGATTTGACTTTACAGAGTGGAGTCTTGTTCCCCTAGCTGGAGCGGATTAGAGAATACATTTCAATGATATGGAGAATGAAGACAGCATAGAGATGACAGAATGTGACATTAGTCTTAAGAATTTAGCCAGAGAGATAACAAAGCAAAAACATGTGCATTTTAATTCACTGTTAAAAACACTAAGCATGAAACACTGTGCTGTATTTTGTGCTCTCCCCCGAAATAGACAAGATATTCTGCCATTAGTTCTTCAGTTTCTCTAGTACCAAACTGTGATAGATAGAAAAATTTTTATTAAACAAAAGTCTTAAATATTTATCTGAAAAGTTATGACTGATTAGCTATTAAATAATAATAATTAAAAAAAACCCAACAACTTTGATTTGGGAAATAGCCAAGTGATAGATTTTTATTTTTCTGACAATATATACAGCAAAAGGTATAATGTAAATACATTTTTTGATAATGACCTTATTTTTATCATTAACTAATATGCTGGTAATAGGACAATTTTACTTAAAATGAAAAACAGGAGTTCAGATGATAATTTTTAAGTTAGAATTTAAAAGTTTTATTACCTTAAAACAACAATGAAAGCATGATATGTTTTCTGATTAAAATGTAGTTTTGCCTACAACCATCTTCTCTTTAAATTTTGATAGGTAAGCTTTTCTTTTTGACATTAAAAAAAAATCTACTGTATAACTTCAACTTCTTAACTAAGTATCTATAGCAAATGAACCATAGCCATAATGTCTTAAAATCTATGCATATAGGCTTACCCCAGAGGTCTGAACATACAATGCTTTTGTTCATTCATCTTGTAGTAGCAAAGTGTACCCTAATCCACCAATATAAAATCATCCTTAGTCTACAAGTCTTTTCTGCTTCATGATCTTTATATTGCCTCTGGGAGGACTAGGCTTTATTTGATGCGAGGAGATTTGCCAGACTAATTCCTAGGCTTAATTACAATTATCAAGTGCATTTGTAAATCTTACAGATTTTAGTCGAGAAAGAGATCATTTTTAACTATGTGTATATCTGTATCTCTATTTTCACTTTCCTTAATTACACTTCATGTGCCTTTTAGATTGAAATTTTTATCTTACTTTTTATTGATAATTTACTATCAAGAGCGTCTGTTACTCATATTTCTCTCTAGGTTGTCTCCTTTAGATATATGTTTCCCACTTCTGTAGATGCTTCCATTCTTTAAAAATGAATGATTTCAAATAGCACATTCTTCTAACATAATGAATAAACTGCAATGAAAATGACCATTTTAAATTGTGTTAAATGGAAGAGTCTGTAGACTGTCACTTTCAACTTGTTGCAGTATTTTGAAGACTTTTGCCCCTTGGTTTTTTCACTTTTTATTGTTTCTTTATAAAATTACTTCTAAAAGTGAAAGTTATATTATTTATAAATTTTATTGTTTTTAGCAAAATACTTAATATCATTTTCAGAAAACACTGTTTTCCTTGTGGCTGTTTGGGTTTGATGAAGAATATCTAAGTTTACATTGCATTGATTTTAAGATGTGATGCTTTCAAATTTGACTAGGAGCTGTGAAGAAAATATCTTTTGGGGCATTTTCTTTCAGATTTCACAGTCCACTGGTAGTGAAATGTAGTTATTTACTTTCATACATATTGGAAACCATAAGAGGTTTTATGTTTATTTTGCATTTCTTTGGAGTTGTCAGATCCCAAGCAGTCAATATTCCCATCATTTATTTTGTCCTTCAAATGAGAACTCACAGCTGGTGTTGTAATATGCTTAATTTCTCTACAGATTATAACCATTTAAAATTCTGTTTTTATCCACAGGGCTTCAAGAGACCATTTAGCATTTCCTCCCATTCCTAAATAAAATTGCACATGCACAGTCTGTCCTGAGAATGTAGTTGCAAATGATGCCTCAAACATCCTCTAGTGGATGTGGGAGCAGCTGCGCCCCGAGTGACTACCATCAGTGATGAGGCTGACACACAGACACATTGTTTTTGTTCAGCTATAAACTTCCTTTCTCTTCCTAGTCAAGTCTCAGACATAATTCAGTCATGCTTGATAGAATCACACTATCCGTCATAGGAAGGTAGAGACTCAAATCTTGACTAATGAGAAGGCAAACAGTCTGTAAGCCATCATGACTCTAAAATGGGAAAGGATAACTTACAGAAGATTTAATGAATCTTCTGCCATAGATAGAAAAATATGCTTTTATTCTCTCCTTAGTGATTTTAACCTATGTTGATTTCTTTTACATATATATATATATGTATGTATAAAATATATTATATTACAAATATGTATATATTATGTATATTAAGATATATTATATATACATATATGTATGTAATATATAGTATATGTTAAAATATATTATATATAATATATTATATGTGTGTATGTATTTATACATAATATTTATACATAAATACACAAATATTTATACATAAATATATACGCATATATATGTATATATAAAATATATATGAGTTTGTCAGCTCACATCTTATCACCTTCTTATACACCTACTCAGTGTCAGCCAAAAAAAGGAAAACAAAACAAAACAAAAAAACAGCTGACACATATTCTAAGCAATAAAAATATGACTGATTTTGCTATTCTGCACCACTTTGCTTTGCTTTCCTGTTGTGAAAATGTAGGTTACACTCTTGCCTTCATTCCTTCCTTGCTCAGAATCATGAAAATGCTGCAGGAGTCATCAACTCTACTCTCTGCCTTAAGGCAGAGGAAACTTGAAACATAGAATCTTAAATAATTTTTAAACAGGATTATATCTTCACTTTTTCAAGCTCTCTAATAATTCATCTTAACAGTATCCTTCAGTGTTTATAAATACTGAGTCCAAACATAATTTATTGTAGAATACTTGATTCATTCATTTCCCACTATAATTTAAAGGTATGTGATAAATATTGGCTAAAGGGTTTCTGCTGCAGTTCATATTCCTTTTTTGGGGGGAGTGGATAAACTGCTGCTCTTATCTGTACTTCTACAGTTTCTGCGGTTGTATTATTATGACATGCTTATGAATTATTTTAGATTTGAGATTCTATTTTAAAAAGCTCCTGTTTTTCTTCTTTACCACCCTATTCACCTAAGTTAACACTCTTATGCAAATTTATATGTGCTTTTTCAAGGGCAAATTTGCTGATATTCTACAAGATTCATATTTTTGTTTCATATGTATTCATATTCTTTTTAAAGTGAATAGTATACAGAGTCTTATATACATAGATAGACATTAGTAGCAGTGAAGGGTTGAGCAGTTTTCAAATGTGTTTTTAATATGTTGATAATAGATAGGAGCTTCTTTTCAGAAATAGATGTTTTCCCACTGTGCATGGGGAACTGAGGCTCAAGAAAAAATGGCAAAATAAGCTTAGAATAGCTACTCTATGGCATCTGATGAAATATGAATTTTAATAAACTGACTACTCATCTCCATTGAGAACATACTCAGTGTTACCCTCTATACTTGTTAGGGTCATTTATGATGGTTGTAACTATTTAACAGCATTATTCGTGAATCTGAAAGCAGAATCTTTAGACAGTGGATGGTTGTGTTTATCGGGGATTTAAAAGTTACCAAGAAGGAGTGTGGCAGATGGTGAAAGGGGTGACATTCCAGGGTGCAAATAGGAACATAATGACATATTGGATCACAGTTTTGTGGTTTGGCAGAAACACAGTGAGGCCAGAAGGATGTTTACAAATTTAAATGAATGGGCAGAATCCAGATTCTCAAAAACTAGGATTAGGGCAATTCTAGGGTTAAAAGAATAGAAAGTCAGGAAGCAGGAGAAGAATAAGAATGAACCTTAAGGAGAGACCATGAAGAGATCAAGATAGATTAGTTCATTTTGCTTTTAATTTCTTAATACATAACATAATAAGGAAACTATAATAGAAGACAATTTCCTGCCAAGTGTAGTTCAAATCATTATTTACCAAGTACCTGTTATGCGAAAGGGTATTTTGCAGGAAAGCAAAAGAGCATTGTTTCCTGCATGGACTCTGATAATAGTTAAATTATGAATGGATCTTATTGCTGCTGGAAGACCAGATAAAAATGAAAATGAAATGAAGCCATGCATATTTATCTCTCTGGTGGAAATTAAGGTTCTATCTCCTTGTGTTTTCTTCAGATTAAAAAAATAAAGGGAAATAAAGTTTAGTCCAATTAAAGAGATACATCTGAAGATTTCAAACTTTTCTATTTTAATGGATTTGGAAACATCACTTTAATAGTCTGCTTGGCTTTGCCTGAGATAAAGTTTATCTTTATGCCTGTGTGATCAAATAAGGAATCAGTTGAGATGTCAGGGAGTGCATGGGCACCTATTAATTCAAGAGTTTTGAGGAACGCATGGTTTTAATACTTTCCAAGATAAAAGGTAATTTTGGACTTTAATATAAGACATTTTTGCCCTTGGGAGTATTTTAAATGCATGCCTCGTTTTAACTTAAACTGTACTACAGTTTATGAAAGTAGCACAAAGATCAGAAATATTCAAGATCTTTCAAGATGTTGACCAAAGAAATAGTAGAGCGCATACTACTAATTCAAGAAAACTATATCTGAATTTTAGAAGCACTTTGCTGTTTGGATTATACTGTTGTATTCTGTAGCCTTCTGTCCCTGTGCAAATATAAAGGTCGGAGTTATTCCTATCCAACCTTACATTTTACTATAAATATCTTGTGTGAAAGATCCTTCCAAAATTATCAATTATGAAATCCCTGGACTTCTTATAGTTGCAAGAATAAGTAATTATTATTATTTTTTAAAAAAAGGACTTCAAGTTTCAATTCTTTCATAGTTGTCACAATAATATTTACAAATATCTACTTGAGTCAACTCATATATTTGCATGGCAGTCTCCCTGGTTCTTCCTATATGTGTGCCCATCCTTTTCTGAACAAGAAATGGGATATATGACAAAATAAATAATGTGCTGTCATCTATTTTGAAATATTAAAACACATTTAGGATTTTTTTTGACATTACATTGAAATATAGTTGCTGGGAATGTCAGGAATATGTTAATTATATTCAGAAAGATAATAATTACTCAGAGAGCTTCTCAAAATTTTCTGGAAAATTTCCAAGACATTTTGGGCACCTAAACTCATACAAGACATGTAGAATTCTGACACTCTTTGTTTCAAAGATTCTTCATATGACATATTTTTCTAAATCTTTTATCACAGTCAAGGACTTCAAAATTGAGTTAAAATATCAGTTTTAAGATAGTAGATCCAAACTTATGGACAGTATTTAATGGAACATTCCCAATGAAAAATTGCATAGAAATTCCACAGCTTTATTGAATGCTTTTGAGACTGCTTCAGATCTATTGCTTCATTACTGCATTCAGACAGCATATGTATTTGAAAATAAAAGATGTTACTCGAGTTCTCTCCCATATGATAACCATCAAAATTTACATCTAATATGCATCTTTATTTTCTGTCTTCTTGTTAGTTTGAGTTCTTTGTGCTAGCTAGCTGTTCAAAATCTCCTTGAATCCTAATCCAGGGTTGGTTAGCTATACTAGCTTGGCTTCCAAACATTCTATTATCCTCTGTCTTCATCCAAATTCTTAAGAATTAGAATTAAGAACAAACCTTGAGTACACATTATTAGAGATCATCCTTTATTTGGCATTGAAAATTAGCACCTCTTTTTCACAGATTTAACATCCTGGTATGGTTTCCATTTATTCAATTCATATTAATTTTTGTCTGCTTTCAAGTTATTCAAGACTTTCTGTAATACTTTTTTTTTTTTTTTTAATGGCTGCATCACGACGTGTGTGGGATCTTAGATCCCAAACCAGGGATCAAACCTGTGCCTCTAACAGTGGAAGCACGAGGAGTCTCAACTACTAGACCACTAGGGAAGTCCCAATAGTTGGGACTGGTTTATTTTTTACATATTATATTTCAAGTTTAGAGGCATTGCTAGTCATGTAATATTGCAATTTAAGTGAGACAAAGTTTGTTCTCATATATAAGTATATTTATATGTATTTAGATATGTATGTATCTTCTTTTTTTTATCTCCTTTATTTATTTATTTTTTTATTGGAAGCTAATTATTTTACAATATTATATTGATTGGTTTTGCCATACATTGACATGAATCTGCCCCGGGTGTACATGAGTTCCCCTTCCTGAACCCCCCTCCCATCTCCCTCCTCCCCTATCCTCCCTCTGGGTCATCCCAGCACACCAGCCCCGAGCATCCTGTAACTTGCATTTTCTCTGAACTGGCAATTCATTTCACATATGATAATATACACGTTTCAATGCCATTCTCCCAAATCATCCCACCCTCACCCTCTCCCACAGAGTCCCAAAGACTGTACTATACATCTGTGTCTCTTTTGCTGTCTCGTATACAGGGTTCTCATTTGCATCTTTCTAAATTCCATATATATGCGTTAGTATACTGTATTGGTGTTTTTCTTTCTGGTTTACTTCACTCTGTATAATAGGCTCTAGTTCATCCACCTCATTAGAACTGATTCAAATGCATTCGTTTTAATGGCTGAGTAATACTCCATTCACTGTTGCAACGAAAAGAATAAAATACTTAGGAATATATCTACCTAAAGAAACAAAAGACCTGTACATAGAGAACTATAAAACACTGATGAAAGAAATCAGAGAGATATATATGTATCTTCTTATCTCTTTCATTTTAGTTCAAAATTTCCATGTTCAAGTTCAGTGAGCCTACTGTCAAGTACATTTTCTACAGGTCAAGAGAGGAACACAATATCCCTTGTCAAGAGCTCATTATTCTGCTATGCTAAGCCTTTCTAGGTAGGAAGCTTTTGCTTTCTGAATCCTCTTTCTTTTCAAAAATCAGACCTTCCTCAGGGAGAATGAAAGAATATTGTCATGTCTCCATGTCTGAGAGCTTTCTATTTGAGAACTTAAAGTGCCCTAGAAACATATTTTGGCTCTCTTCTCATTTCTCATCGTGTTTCTGATTGTATTTCCAATAATTATCTTGATAAAGAACATGCTACCAGAGGAAGAATGTAAAGTGGACACAAGCCTAGAGCCATAAAGGGGAGTCCCCGTCTGCCCTTATATGTTATCATGTCATTCCACACATTGTGAGGTTTCTTGGGACCAGGGACCAATGACTTCAGTCTTTTCTTCAGAGGACCGATGGTGAGATCCTCAAACATGTTTGTGTCTGTGTCTGTTCATACCTTTTCCTTAGATTAAGGAACTGTGAATAGAGGCAATTTTATATTAATCACTACACTACATCCTACTCTGATAGATGTGCGTAATCAAGGGTCTGGGTTTCTGAGTGTACCTGTGATGGTTTTACTCTTAAAAACACATATGATGTAATTTCTCCTCTTTTTTTCATCATTCTGAAACCTGCTTCAGAGTAGACAATCAATACACTTTTCTTTAAATTTCTCTTCTTCCAAGTAAGAAAATACTTGTAGTAACTTGTTAGATGATATATAGTCTATAACACACCTTCAACAACTCATATAGGTGTATATATTCATATAGATCTATATATAAATTTTACATATATAAATCATTCAAATGTTTTATTATCTGTATTCCATTGAATATTTGAAATATTATCTGTCTTTTGGATTAGTTTGGCAATATACAATCAAAAATATTCTATCGGGTGTTATATCAAGATTATCATAAGCATATTCATAAGTAATAGAATTCCAATTTTCTGAATGCTAGAAATTGATATGAGAAAAAGAATTCCTAGAAGAACAATTTACTAACTTTTTAGTGAAACATAATTAATTGACAGCTGTAGTCAAAGGTGTAGCCTGCTTCTCTGGGAAGCAGGCTCTGGACTGGAGCTTAGAGGACAGGATGCTTCTTACAGTGTGCCTTCATGATCAGCAGTTGTGGACCACAGTGAAAGCAGAAGAAAGGGCAGAGTGAGCAATTAAGCAACCATAAAATTCGAACATGTCTATGGCTGACCCCAGGGGAAAGCTGGAACTAAGCTTGCCCTTCAAGGTTTTCTGCATTTAGCAGAAGTGACTTGATCTTTATAACCTTGAATTAATGAGTCATTGATTATGTGCTGCTCCAGAAGGATGTGACCTTGGGCCAGGTAGCAATCTCCAGTTCAGGTAACAAGTCACTCTATGCAGGATTTCTGAACAGCACATGTGAATGTGCGCCTAAAGGATCTTTTAGCTAATAGATTGCAGAAGGAGAAATAACAATGCTAAAATAAACATGTCCCAAGTGCATCCAAGGCCATCAATGTGAACTGCAAGTGAATTGGTGAAGAAGTGGCAGTATGGCATCCTGGTTTTGAGCAGGTTCTAGAATGTATTGGGGTGTAGCTTGATTATTGTCTAGTTCTGTGATTTGCGGCATTTTACCCAATGGGACTCAGGTTATTCATTTTAAAAGTATTATTCCTAATAAAAATGAATTTCCCTAAAATGTAAGGAACTTGGCAACCTCTCCCTTTTATGGTTGTATGGATTGATCAAAAGCCATCATGCAATTATTTACCATAGTATATGGCATTTTAAAAGCACATAAAAATGGAATTAACTCTTTTATTCATCATTTACTTTCCCATGGTGTTCCCACTATAACAAAAGTTCTTCAAATCACAAGTGTAAAACAATGTATCTATTTATCTGGTGTCTCCATAAATGTATTACTTGTACCAATGGTTCTTAAACATTTTTGTATATTAACCTCACTTGAAGTTTGCTAAACATATAGATATCTGCTTCTATCAGAGTCACCAGGTTTGGAATAGGGACACTGGCTCACCCCACAGTTTGATAGCCATGAATCCCCTTCAATCCTTTGGCTACAATGTCCATACCTCAATGCTTATTGGTTCTACCTCCTCTGTCATTCACTATTTCCCCTCTCCTTTAGTCCAGGCCTTATTAATTTTTCATATAGTTTTCTCCATTTAATAACCAGTTTTAGTAACTGGTTAATAATCTCCCTTCAAGTTCCTTTATCCATTTCATAAAAGAAAAAACAAATACATATACCCATGTTATCCATTAAAGGAAATGTGACTCTTTAACGGCGGCTTTACTAAGTACATTTTGTTCTGCTTATGTCTGTCATAGATAACACAGCCAGCATTCTGACAAGGCGGAGGAGATTTAGTCGAACTATTCAGGATGTGTATTATCTCCCCATTATGATCTCTGATGGTGGAATCCCCTCTCTCAGCAGCAGCAGCACCCTCACCATCAAGGTTTGTGCATGCGAGAGAGATGGGCGCGTGCGGACCTGCCATGCCGAAGCCTTCCTGTCCTCGGCTGGTTTGAGTACAGGAGCCTTAATCGCTATTCTCCTGTGTGTTGTCATTCTCCTAGGTAAGTCACTCTAAATCCTAAGGGATGATGGCGGTTTTGAGTGTACCCTGCAGTGGTGCGTTCAAAAACGGAGTCAGAAACAGACAGAGACAGAGTCATTTTGACAAGGAATGCTTCAGTTCAGTTCAGTCACTCAGTCTTGTCCGACCCGTTGCGACCCCATGAACCGCAGCACGCCAGGCCTCCCTGTCCATCACCAACTCCCGGAGTTCACTCAAACTCATGTCCATCGAGTCGGTGATGCCATCCAGCCATCTCATTCTCTGTCGTCCCTTCTCCTCCTGCCCACAATCCCTCCCAGCATCAGAGACTTTTCCAGTGAGTCAACTCGTCGCATGAGGTGACCAAAGTATTGCAGTTTCAGCTTTAGCATCAGTCCTTCCAATGAACACCTAGGATTGATCTCCTTTAGAATGGACTGGTTGGATCTCTTTGCAGTCCAAGGGACTCTCAAGAGTCTTCTCCAGCACCACAGTTCAAAAGCATCAATTCTTCGGTGATCAGCTTTCTTCACAGTCCAACACTCACATCCATACATGACCACGGGAAAAACCATAGCCTTGACTAGATGGACCTAATACCAAAACTTGACTGCACTGATTTCTTTTAAATAACTTTCTTGAGACCATAGTTAATCTTGAAATAATTTGGTTCGACTGTGATGAAAGACTTGAAATGTGAGAAGAAAGGATAGGATAAGAGAAATCTTTTTAGAAAAAATCTAAGAATTAGTATTGAGTATTCTTAATCCCATATTGAAAGGGCCTTTCCAATTTATTTCAAAGAACATAAGTGGCATTATTTACAATGAATCTGAGCACCAAATAAAAAGAATAAGTTTCCTATAGAAATTTCTATCAGTCTAAAATATTAGTTGGTCATCAACCTCAGTTGAATTTTACAGGACTAAGTCTAAAATAATTTTTGGTCTCAGGGATATCAGATATTATTATTAGATTAAAACTAATGTATTTTAGTTTACTTCTTGCACTACATTTTATTTTAAAAGCAAATAATTTCTCTAATTTTATGTTATCTTTGATAAGTCAAAATCTTACAACTGAAACCAATATTACTATAAACTCTTAGAAATGCTATATAAAGTGAGACAGCAAATTCAGATATTTTTATAAGAAAGGTAGATGTAAAGAATCTTTTGATTTATAATTTAAATGGGTGCATATATATATTTCCAGTGTATCTTTACCCTCTAGCTTTCTCATAGCAGCCATATATTTTGCTCTGTTTTCTGTTCTTATGCGCATATGTAAGAAAAACAAACAAAATACATACTTTGGTGAGACAGAGATACTCTTGCAAGGAATGGCCCTTGTTTTGTTCCTGGTTTAGAAGACAAATTACCTGCACAGAGGAGTGGAGATCAAGGTGACATGAGACTGAGTAGAAAGGATAGGGTAAAATAAAAAATTAAAAAAATGGTGGGTTTTGTTTTAGGAGTGTAAGGAGAAGTTTAAAGTAGGCGTGTCCCATCATAAAAATTGTATGCTTAAAAAAGACAGCTATGAATGGAGTGGATAACAGATCTCATGATGACAAGAGAGCAGAGAGGCAAACCAGTTAGGAATACGATGCATTTGTCTCACTCGGACACAGCATAATTTGGACCAGCACATCCCCTCATGCCTCAGCTGGTAAAGAATCCACCTGCAATGTGGGAGACCTGGGCTTGATCCCTGGGCTGGGAAGATCCTTTCGAGGAGGAAAAGGCTACCCACTCCAGTATTCTGGCCTGGAGAATTTCATGGACTGTATAGTCCATAGGGTCACAAAAAGTTGGACACGACTGAGCAACTTTCACTTTCATTCTCACTCAGAGTGGAAGAGAAGAAAGCTTGATAATATCAAGATGCTTTAGGGGAAATCAAAGGTGATATTGGGTAATAGGATGCAAACCACATGATGAAAATATTTACCAAAATCTTCACTGAATGTTTATTGGAAGTACCTGAGATTCCATTTGAACCTTGCAGTGTTAATTATTTCAGGTCAGTAACCAAACATTTAATATTTATGATATGGTGTTTTTTCTAGAAACAAGTATCCAAAGGCTAAGAGTATAATAGCCAAAAATTACAGAAAACAAACAAACAAAAAAACAATCTTGGATAAACTAGATATGCATCTGAGTTAGAACAGTATCAAAGACTTTTCATCTCTTGCTAAATGTGGATCTTTAAGATCTTCCCTGATCTTCCCAGAGCTGGGGAACACTAGAAATGCATTTTGTTGATGTCACCACAGCCAGAGACTATGAAGAAAGAAAGGATAGAGCAGCACTGAGCTGTGATAAACTCCATTGTGATCAGAGAGCAAAGCAGAAATCACAGAAGAAGGAACAGAATTAGTGAGGGTGGTGTCCTAAAATCAAAGAAAATAAGTGTATCAATGAGGACAGAGCATTCAACCATGCCAAAACTGCCTAAACGTTAAGGAAATTGAGCAAAAACAAGTGTCAATTGCACTTGGCAATTTGGAGCATGGAGGTTTGACTCTTCACAACAAGAGCTATTTCATTGTAGTATAGTCTTTTGTAGTAGAAGCATGGTGGTGAAGGCAACCAGGAAAATCAGATTTTTTTTTCTTATTTTAAATTTAATTTTTTTCAAGTATCAGTTCAGTTCAGTTCAGTTCAGTCGCTGAGTCGTGTCCGACTCTCCGCGACCCCATGAATCACAGCATAGTTGATATGAAATGCTGTGACTCAGTTATACACATATATTCCTTTTGTCCTGTTCTCTTCCATTATGATTTATCATAGGATATTATTCCCTCTGCTGTACAGTAGGACCCAGTGCTTTATCCACCCTATATATGATAGCTTGTGTCTCTTAATCCCAAACTCCTCTCTCACCCTCTCCCCCAAGTCCCTCTCTCTTGGTAACCACAAGTCTGTTCTCCATGTCTGTGAGTCTGTTTCTGTTTTATAGATAGGGCCATTTATGCCATATTTTATATTCCACATATGAGTTATATCATATGGTATTTTTCAAAAACAACAACCAAATAAAACCCCAAAGAATAAACAGCTACAAACATTGAATCCTCTGGATTTCCTAACTGAAACTACAAAGAATAAAACTCAGTGACTTTTTGTAAGTCAACTATGCTTCAATTAAAGGAAAAAAAAAAAAGAACACTCTGACACTACTATAAGTTCTTCCAAGTCCTTATTCTGAAAGATATTTCAGTGGTGGAAGCCTGTTACCTTTGGCTTTTATTTTCATTTATCATCAGAAAATTATTTTGCATACTAAGATTAAAACCTTTAAAACTGATAGATATCAATATAAGGTACATTTAGATATATTACATATTATAATATTCTTTACCAGCTGAGCCACAAGGGAAGCCCAAGAATACTGGAGTGGGTAGCCTATCCCTTCTCCAGTGGACCTTCCCGACCCAGGACTTGAACTGGGGTCTCCTACATTTCAGGAGGACTCATTACTGTCTGAGCTATCAGAGAAGCCCCTATATTACATAAAATAACATTTTATTATTTCGTGAAGCAATACAGCCCTTTAATTGACTTTATGAAAGTGTTTTTTTTCCCCTCTTTGAGGTAAATAAGAGAACATTTCTAAAAATTATGCTACACATCAGGGCTAATGAAACAAAGGTTACATTTGATATGTTTGCTCCTTCAATTTTTATTGCAAATCAAATGTTTTTATACTATAATCCAGAAGTTGCAGAATTTCTTAAGCTTGGGTTTAAGCAATCATTATTTATAATGTAATTTATATTTTTCATGGCACTGTAAGGACATATATTGTTATTCAGAAAAAATCTGGCCCACAAATTTGAAATGTAGACATCTGTAATTTTGAAATAGCATTGGCTAATATGTGAGTTCATAGGCTGCAAGAAAAATATCAACAGTATCAGAGGTAGTAATACTTTACTTTAGAACTTGTAATTCTGAATTTGCATTCAATCTCAAAAGCTAAATAAATCATGAAACTCATATTTTGATACTGAAATGTTTCACTAGTAGCTCTTTGTGAACACGGCTGTGATTGTGGAAATTCAACCCTAGTTTTGCCACTAATTAACTGTGTGATCTCAAGACCCACAAAGTCTCTTTGCTTCTGTTTCTGAATCTATGAAAATGAAGTTTCAACTAGAATAACCTTACAGTCATGTTGTTTATTTGTTTTATTATAAGCTAGATATTATTCAATATTTTGCAATTTGGTAGACTCCATCTATGTATACATTGATTACTAGAAAATGGTGCTTGAAAACTGAAGGGCCTAACTTTAAGTGCCAAATATGCACCTTGTGAGTTATGTTTTGTCAGGATTAACTTTTCAGATACCTTTTGAGGAATGAATGGGAAAGAATTTACAGTGAGCCGTAATGATGCAATCAGCTTGGTGCTAGAGGATGGGGTTCTTGGAATTCCCTTCCTCTCCGGGGCATCTGACATCTCTTTCCCAACCCACTCCATTACTTGTCAGGGGGTCCAGAACTGGGGGCAGAGCAAACCAGGGCAAGAGATCATTTAATCAGGATCTAAAACAGACTTCTTCCAGCTACCTTCATAGTCCACACATCACATATAATCTGCTGACTTAGATAAATTCACCAAGTAGTTTGCTCCTTTTGGGGGATATAAATTTCCTCCTGCATGAGAATCAAGGTGGATGTGGCGAGAGGAGAGTGAGGGGCTAGAAGAGGAAGTGAAATTGATGAGAAGATAAGTGTCAAACCTGTTTGTCATCAGAGTTATTGTGAATGACTTTATGGATTCCACTGGGTGTGAAAAAGTAAGTTGCAGTGAGAAGTGTCTTTACCAATTATGGCTACAGAAGCTAATAAAAATAATCTCCCTGACTTGGGCCACTTCATCCTACCAAATTTAGTGCTAACATATGATGATATAAAAAAAAGAATCAAGTGATATTTAGGGGTAAAAATATCTGCTATGAATAGTGTTTGGAGGGTATGTTAGGAGTCAATACATAATTTATTCTAATGTAAGTTGTATGTCAGTTAAGTTATGAAAATTCAAAGCCCCTTAGTACTCCGGGTACTAGAAAGATTATATGAGTAAGTAAATATAAGTGAAAACAAAGAGAAAAATGTTTCCACAAATTTGAAACTTTTTATGAATAAAATAATGATATAGTAAATTCATTTTAATTTTCTTAAATGAAATGAATCATGTAGGATTAAAATCCTGGTCACAATTAATGAGAAGAAAAGAAAAAGAAATACACTAACCAAGAATAAAGTATTCATCAGAATAAAGACATCTAAAAATACTATAATTTATTCATTTCATTCCAGTTCGTATAACTAAGCTTCAAAATACCAGAAATCATTTATAATATAATTTTGAACAGAGGACAAGCTCTGTTTCTCTCTTTCTCTTTTTTAACAACCCCATGGCTCTGTCATAGTATATTTTCTCAGATGAACCACTGAAAGAAGTGCTACCCTGTTATACATCTATAGTTTGATATACTGTGAGGAACTAATTCAAATATATTACTTGACTGCCAGTTTTAAAACTGGGTTTAACTTTCAAGTATATATGTATGATTATTATCTTCACTCATTCTCTAAATAAATTTGGCCTTGCAATTTTGGGGAAGCACTTTGTTTTTCAAACTTTAAGAAACACTTTCAAGCAAAATTACGTGTTTTGAATTTTTAGGAACAGTAAGCTGATTTTTTAAAGTATTTAAAAATTATTTTCCTAGTGAGACAATTACTATTCATGAAGACTCAATTAACCCAGTGTCACACTGTCACCCTCAGAAAAATCATTCTTTTGTTCATCCACATAAGAATTGTTTATGGAGTATCTGCTGTGTGCCATCTGCTCCAGAAACATTTACTAAACAAACATGAGTGTAAAGAAAGTCATTAGGAATGTACCTTCCACATTCTCTGCATCCACATTCTTCTCTGAGTTGATTTAAATTTACCATTGACTATCCCAGGTGGCACTAGTGCTAAAGAACCCGCCTGCCAATGCAGGAGCTGTAAAGAGATGTGGGTTCGATCACTGGATGGGGAAGATCCCCTGGAGGAGGGCATGGCAGCTCACTCCAGTATTCTTGCCTGGAGAATCCCATGGACATAGGAGTCTGGTGGGCTACAGTTTATAGTGTCTCACAGAGTTGGACATGACTGAAGCAGCTGAACATGCACATATGATGGTTTCACGCTAATTAGTACTGTGTGGCTCAGATGGTAAAGAATCTTCCTGTAATGCAGGAGACCTGGGTTCGATCCCTGGGTGGGGAAGATCCCCTGGAGAAGGAGAAGGCTACCTACAGCAGTATTCTTGCCTGGAGAATTCCATGGACAGAGGAGCCTGGCGAGCTACAGTTCATGGGGTCAACAAAGAGTCAGACAAGACTGAGAGACTCACACTTTCACTTTCAAAGGGACTGTATGTCCTTATTAGACCTGATATTCTGATGTAATTACAAGTGAAATCCCTTTCCACCCTTAAAAAGTGTTCCAGATTGTATGGATAATTATATATTGATCTTTATAATAAATAGGTATGCAACAAATCTAGGAATCATTTGTTACTGGCAAGTAACTCGCTTTGCCTAGAAAGAAATAGATATAAAACTGTACATTCAAATTTAAGTAACATCTATATTTTGAATCAACCCATATAAGTCAGGGATAGCTTTTTAAGCAACTAGAAGCTATCATAACAATAAATCCAGCATTATTAAATATGTTTCATTAGGCAAATAGAATACTATAAGGGATGTATATTACCTCCATACTTTGGTAATAGTATTGATCACATTCTCCCTGTTATACATCACATAAAGTCCCTTGACATCAACCTTTTCAACATAAAGAAAAATAGCTTGATTTATTGAAAACACTAAGAAATTTTATTATAATAAATTAGGCAGTGGGTAGAACTATCAATAGATATTTTAATCTAGAACAGCCTCCTCACTTAACTATAATGATGAGCAGAAATATATGGTGGATGTAATTATAAACCTCTGCATGGAATGAAGTATGTTACTTGAGGACTCTGCTTGGGCTACTGAGTTTAAAAGCTATAGGCTGAATTTACACTAAAATAAATAGTGAGATAGCAAATACTTACTGACGGCACTCAGCAAAAAGAATAAGTCATGTGAATAGAAACATATTGTACTCCATAACAGAGCATTTATGAAGCCGGGCCATGTGTAGAATCAGCATTTCATTTCCAGCCTTTTCTGTGATCACTCCCTTCCAAACACAGTGATCAAAGCTTTGCCACGTCAACTCTAATTTCCCCATTGCATTTTCAAATTACCCAGTCAGTATCCTTTTACTCCTTACGTTTCCAGATGATTCCTTGACTCTCCGTAAAGATGTTTTGTCTTTTTTTTCCCTTCATTCCCATAGTCTTCCACCTGCCTCTTTGCAAAATTAGATTCCTCCCAGTATTGTGACCCTCTCTTTCCACATATGGTAGACCTCCCTCTCGTAATTATCCTATCCACTTCTGGCTTGAATACCTATTCCTTTTCCTCTCCATATTTTCAAGACTTCAAAGCATGTACACACTATGATATATAGTTCAAATGCAGCAGCATTTATCTAGTTTAGGGCTATCATAAAAAGGGGTTAAACTATATGAAGACAAGCAAGGAAATAATAACAAAATGAAGAAAAAAAATTACTTTTTAAAGGGGGAGGGAGGTAAGAAGGGTTGTTTCTAGGGTGTCAGGTATGTTCTTTATCAGAGGATAGCTAACGTGGTGTTTGTTTGCTTTATGATCATTTATTAAAGCTTACATATAATCGGGATTTCCAAATAAAATAAAATATATATATATAAAAAATAGACAAAATACAGCATAGAAGTGTGAAATTTGTATAAAATTATATATCTGTAGCTGTGTATGCATGTGTGTATATGTATACACTTACACTTCTTCAGATATATTCAACAAGACATACTTATGCTATGTATATACACATATATGTATGCATATGTACATGTATATATATGTATATAAAGTTGTATTTATATATATATATATATTCCCTGATTGTTCAGACAGTAAAGAATCTGCCTGCAATGCAGGAGACCCAGATTTGATTGCTGGGTCAGAAAGATTCCCTGGAAAAGGGAATGGCAACCCACTCCAATATTCTTGCCTGTAGAATCCCATGGATGGAGGAACCTGGCAAGCTACAGTCCATGGGAGTGACAGTCAGAAACAACTGAGTGCCTAACACTTTTGCTTTCATACTTAAATTATAAGCAAAAATATGCCCCATGCATAACAGTGAGATAAATCCATATTATAATATATATATATTTAATGTTTCCATAAAATATATCCATATTGCTTTGGACATAATTGATTATACATACATATATATGTATGTGTATATGCACACACAATATATATGTTGTTTATGTATACATATATACATACATTATGCATATATTTTTGTTGTTTCATCTCATGCTATACATATAGTATATTTTTGTTGTTGTTATCCATCTCAAATTCAAATTTAGTTGGGTGTCCTGAATTATTTGTTAAATCTAGTAATACTACATTCCATTTGAATATACTTCTCTGATTATCATATTGTGAAATTTAAAATAATTGTGAACCTAATAATTGTTATAATAAAATGTAGAATATCAGCTAACCAAGAAGAAAACCATCTGTAGAGATGAAGTAAAAGACATTGGGCCTAACGTCAAAAAGTAAAATGAGATAATTCTGTTTATTACTGGTTTAATACCATCCAATTGAATAATTTGAAACTAATGAAAGAACAACCAAAGTAAAATACCCAAGATGAATTTCTATCAATTTACCCAGTGGCTACAACACTACTGGTAATAAGAAGCTATTCACTGTATTTGGAAAAATTTCCCTAAGACACACATCCAACAGGTCACTCAGTTCAATATTTATAAAATACTAAAGTATTTTTTCATGTTCTATATTTTTAAAATACTAACATTGAATATGGCAATGGAAACATCATCACCTTTAGTGTGAAAAGTCATAAACTAGAGCCCAAGCTTTTCCACCCACCATTTGTATGACCTAAAGTTACACAATATTTACTCATGTAATTTTTTCTGAGTCTCAGTTTCTTCATTTTAAAAATGAGGAAATCCCAGCTCTATTTTGAGCATTAAACAAAAATATTATGTAAAGAACATTGTGTAAATGGAAATATTTCTACATGAACATAAAAATAAATAACATTTTGCAATCTGATAGTTAAATACAATAATTAATGCCTGATACTATCATTCTAAAGGATAATGGACAAAAGAGATGAACCATGTAAAATATTCCTGCTTTTATTTCTACACAGAATCAAAAAGGGTTAAACATAGGGGATCCTTCTTCCTGTTTTACAAAAACTTAAAATACACCACTTATAGTGTATCAATCTTTAGATGAATTAATATCTATAGATTGACCCACCACACACAATTATTTTTCCAGTCAGAATTTCTTTTGTGTGTGTGTGTGTGTGTAATAAAGTTTAATTAAAGTATAAAGGAGATAGAGAATGCTTCTGACATAGACATCAGAATGGGGCAGAAAGAGTACCCCCCTGCTAGTCTTCAGCTGGATGTTATATAGTCAGTAGCAGTCTGTTAGTGACTATATCGGAGAAGGCAATGGTAAGCCACTCCAGTACTCTTGCCTAGAAAATCCCATGGATGGAGGAGCCTGGTAGGCTGCAGTCCGTGGGGTCGCTAAGGGTCGGACACGACTGAGCGACTTCACTTTCACTTTTCACTTTCACACATTGGAGAAAGAAATGGCAACCCACTCCAGTGTTCTTGCCTGGAGAATCCCAGGGATGGGGGAGCCTGGTGGGCTTCTGTCTATGGGATCACACAGAGTCGGACACGACTGAAGTGACGCAGCAGCAGCAGCAGCAGCAGTCTGTTAATGAAAGAAGGAATGTCTTAAGGCTCAGAATGTCACCAGGCCCCTCACCCATAAGATGCATTTTTGGATAATTTTGACACCAGACAATTCATCCTGGGCCATAAAATGATTAACCTGAATCTTGTAGAAGGGCAGATTACCATATAAATAGTTTCATTTTACATAGATTAAGGGAACAATATCTGAGTATAACATAGAGGTTTGTCAAGTAGGTTCTGAGCCATTTGGCGGAACCGACTTGAAGATAGAGTCCAGGGTAAATGCCTAGTACATTAACATAGCTTAAGACCAACATTTCCATAAGAAAAAATGCATTGGTTAACTCAAGATTTGAGAATAGTTAACTTCAACCTAGATAGTATATTAAAAAGCAGAGACATTACTTTGCCAACCAAGGTCCGTCTAGTCAAGGCTATGGTTTTTCCCGTGGTCATGTATGGATGTAAGAGTTGAACTGTGAAAAAGGCTGATTGCCGAAGAATTGATGCTTTTGAACTGTGGTGCTGGAGAAGACTCTTGAGAGTCCCTTGGACTGCAAGGAGATCCAACCTTTCCATTCTAAAGGAGATCAATCCTGGGTGTTCATTGAAAGGACTGATGCTGAAGCTGAAACTGCAATACTTTGGCCACCTCATGCGACGAGTTGACTCACTGGAAAAGACTCTGATGCTGGGAAAAGTTGGGTTTGGGAGGAGAAGGGGACGACCAAGAATGAGATGGCTGGATGGCATCACCGACTCTGTGGACATGAGTTTGAGTGTACTCCAGGAGTTGGTGATGGACAGGGAGGCCTGGCGTGCTGTGATTCATGGGGTCGCGGAGAGTCGGACATGACTGAGCGACTGAACTGAACTGAACTTCAGGTGAAACCAGGTGTCATTATGGCAACACAGTATTTTAAGAGAAACTTCCTTTCAAATTTGTATAGAGAAGAAAAAAATATCGCTAGTTTGTTTCCTCCTGCAGCTTAAGAGAGATAAAAATGTCTGACACTTGCAGGCTATTTCCTCCGTTTGGAGACCCCTGGCCTTCCTCCCTGTTCCCCTCTCATTCCCCTCTTTTCTTTTATGAGAATTATGTTGCCTAGGGAAAAGGGGTGTCGTTTTCGTTCCATAATTGCTTCCAAGCTGACAAAGGGCGTTGTCCCTAAATTGGTGAGGCAACATATTCTCCTAATCCTCATACTGAGGATATTAGAATTTCATATTGCTTTTCCATCATCTAATACCCTCAGTGTAAACAATGAGTGGTTAGACTTAATCACAAGTCAGGAATCCTGAAAGCATAGCCTGGCAAATGAGAATACCATGGCGTTCACCAGAAGATCAACTATTCCCATTATTTTGTAGGGATAATCATTTTCTACATTCTTCGGGATATTAAAAATTCTTGCGGTGGTATTCAGAGAATGCAGAGATCACAATGTAAGCCAAAATGAAACATAGCTGATGAGAATGGTTGGAAATTGCTGATGTCCAATCTCCAAGAATGTTCTTTTTTTCTAACTCTTCATCCTCTTCTGTTTTTGCTCAGCGATTGTTGTACTTTTCATCACCCTGAGACGCAGCAAAAAAGAGCCCCTGATCATTTCAGAGGAGGACGTGCGGGAGAATGTGGTCACCTACGACGATGAGGGGGGCGGCGAGGAAGACACGGAGGCCTTTGACATTACCGCCTTGAGGAATCCATCTGCTGCTGAGGAGCTCAAGTACCGACGAGATATCAGACCGGAAGTGAAACTTACCCCCAGGCACCAGACACTGTCCACCCTGGAAAGTATAGATGTTCAGGAATTTATTAAGCAAAGACTAGCGGAAGCCGACCTCGACCCCAGCGTCCCTCCTTATGACTCTCTGCAGACTTATGCCTACGAGGGTCAGAGATCAGAAGCTGGATCCATCAGCTCCTTGGATTCAGCAACTACTCAATCAGACCAGGATTATCAGTACCTTGGAGACTGGGGGCCCGAGTTTAAAAAATTAGCTGAACTCTATGGAGAAATAGAATCTGAAAGAACAACTTAGGGGGTCAATCCTTGCAACCTAGAATTTGCTTACTGAGCAAATGGAGAGGTAACCTCAGCAATAGCAAGGAAGAAGCTTGGAAACAGTACTTGGAACTGAGCAAGCAGAGCACAGCTACTGTAGAAACAAGTGCCCTTTTCTTGATTGAAACTGGGTTATTTAAAGGGAAGAAAGTCAAATTAAAAAAAGAAGAAAAAATCAGAGAAAAAGCTATTGTTCCTTGTGTATATTTTCAATCGCTCAATAAAGTCTGTGTACTGTTTAATGAAGAATACGTGAATTAAGCCAAACAGTGATATTTGTTTCAATATTTTGTGATTTCTTTTCAAAAGCAAAACTAAACAAAAAATTTCCAAATCACTTATGACTCTGATTTCTAGGGGTGGTACACTGATAATCATGTGGTGGTGAAGGTAGTCATGACCTTTTTCCACCTTTTTGGGTGGACTTGAGATCCACACCCTATTATTGTGACACAGCTCATTAGCTTTGTCTTGAAATGACAGGAGGTACTTCCAGCCTACCAGGCCACTCCATCACGGCCTTGTGTGTACCCTATTCCCTTGCCCTCCCCACTTCTCTTCTCCGTGTGGAACTGATGGAGCATGGGGATTTGCTGCTTGCACTATGATGTATGCAACTTCTGTGCACCAGTTATGCGCTGCTCTGAATCATGGAGACTATTGTCTCTGTCCCGCCTGTGCCCCTTTAACAGGACAACCCCCTTTTTTTAAGTGGATAAAATGAATGTTTTAAGATATACTCAGACCATCTGATATGTCAGGGAAAGATTTTATTAAAGAAAAGCAAACTGCAAACCTTATCTTGTACACAACATTGAGGAACTCTATTCTTTCTCTTTTCCATTTATTTTAGGACATTTACATCAACAATTTTGATCATTCTTGTACCTTAAATTGGTTGTCAAAAATTTGATAATTGGTTTAAACTTGTGTAATTTGCTTATTTTTAACATGGCAGTCATTAAAACAAAAAAGTGTACCTTACATGATAACTATGTAGTCTGAAAAGATTATCCTCTAATTTACATGAACTTCGTAGACCTTTGATTGACTTGCCCTTATTCCTCACAGAGGCTCAGACTCCCCCCCACCCCCATATCACTGTCTGATTAGCCTTTTATGTTTGGGACTTACAAAAATTATGTAGGTCTAATAGCAAAAAATTGGAGGTTCACACTTATTATTCTCAGACATGTCTCCTAATGTCACTGAATTTTAGGGTCCCAAACTAGAAAATAGAGATGGCAAAGACTTTCCTGCCTATCTTACAGTTTATATGAAGATCAATAAGCATCTATAAAAATGTTTTCCTAATTGCAAAGTAGTTTGTTATGTAAAGGCTTGCAGACACTAATTTTCTAATTCCATTGGTTCATAATTACATAGTTACATACTTTGTAAATGAAATAATACATTATTTTAGGATAATTTAATGAAACTTTCAACAGTGAAGCAATTGCTAACTGAATATATAAAAGTTTAATTCTCTTAATATTTTCCCCAAATAAGCTGATATTTTTTTCAGAATTTATTGTTTGTTTTTTTTTCCCCCTAAATTGCTTAGATAACAATTTTCTGTTGTTGATATTGGTTGTGAAATAAAAATTCATAACATAGTGAGCCTATTCTGCAAAATTGAACATATCTATGTATTTCAGATTAATTGGAATTTTGAAGTCCTCAAATTAAAATTTATTTCGGGGGCAAGTTTTCCTTTCCTCTTTAGGTTATTATAATAGAGAGTTCTTAATATTTATAGGACATTTTCTGTCTGATTTTACTCATTTGCAAAATTTTGAATTTTGCCTCTGTTTGCAACTGCCCTGTGCTATTATTATTTTTCAGTTTTGAGGTATGGGAAATAAGTAAATTTAATTTGAGTATTTCTCAATTTGTGTTTGAAGCCTGAGGAATAAAATGTAATTTAAGTGTTTTACAACATTTTAGCTTTCCAGATGTTGCTTGATCATTTTTTGATCTCATAGTGGTATACATTCCAGTATAAAGTTAAATCAAAAGAGACACTCAGAGGCTTTGGGGAGCAACCTCTGGAGATCCATACTGGTTATGTGAATGCTGGACTATACTCACCCTGACAGAAGGGTACACGTTTGGAGAACGACTGTGGATACTGGTGTTTGGACTTTGCCATGCAAAGAGGACCAGGGAAACCAGGTTTTGGAAGTCAAGTAGGCTTTTGGATTTAGAATTTTGATAAACTATTCACATTTTTTTTGTTTTTTCTTTTTTAAATTTTCTTCTGGCAACTTTACAGATAAAGGCTTGAAAGATGAGAATGTGTGTATAAGGCAAACTATTCAAAATTAAAAGCCAAGGTCCTCTACATGGTTGTGAGTTTTGGAAGTATTCCTCTGATTTTTTGGAAAAACACCCAGGTTCATCCATTTTTAATTGCACATTATAATGATAATGGATTGTTTCTCAGCCCCTGATATTAAATCTCATATAGAGGCAAAATGGAGCTTCTGTAGTATTGAAATAATATGTTCTGATGTTGATTTATTTCAGAATTTTGTTAAGGAAAACATTCCAAATATTATTTTTATATAAATTCTAAAACAAGGCAATTATATAACTATTATAAGTATGGATTGGGTCTCATATTTTTTACTGTGCTACTTTGAATCTGAAAAACAAATGTTGTTGTTCAGTTGCTAAGTCGTGTTCAATTCTTTGCCACCATATGCACTGCCCCACTCCAGGCTTCCCTGTCCTTCACTATCTCCTGGAGTTTGCTCAAATTCGTGTCCGTTGTGTTGGTGATGCTAATCATCTTATCCTCTACTGCCCTTTTCTCCTTTTGCCTTCAATCTTTCTCAGCATCAGAGTCTTCTTCAATGAGGTGGTTCTTTGAATGAGGTGGCCAAAGTATTTAAAAATGTTCTGCCAATGAACTGAGTCATTTAGGACTCAGTTGTGTCTGACTCCTTGTGACCCCATGGACTGTAGCCCTCCAGGCTCCTCTGTTCATGGAATTCTCCAAGCAAGGATATTGGAGTGAGTAGCCATTCCCTTTTCCAGGGGATCTTCCCAACCAAGGAATTGAATCAAGGTCTCCTGCATTGTAAATTCTTTACCACATGAGCCACCACACTCAATACTTTGTTTTAAAAATTTCAACTTATCAGTGTTTAAAGATAATTCTCAAGTAGTTCAGTGAGCAAAGAGTTTGCACAGACTTTGAGCCCTCTCTAGGCTCAGATAATCAGTTATAGACTATATGATTCCTTATGGATTCCGGCATGGAATCACTAATGTGTCTCAGCCTTGATTGATATTTATAGATCTAGTTAAAATATAACTTTGAAATCAATTTACTTATTTCCAATAAAAGAATTTTCTACAGACAGACCTTATACAATGTGGTGGCTGCTAAGTTAGAGGAAATACAAGCCCTTATTATTTTTTATTCAGTGTCTTTCTTATTAAAATCTATAAATTCCAAATTAAACTTTGTGCAAACATAGGTCTTGCGGGATTTACCAAAGACTGATCCCTTTAAATTATTTCTATGGTAAGTATGTGCATATACAGATTCAAAGTAGAAATTCAAGAGGAAACTATCTTAAGATGAAGCTCTATATAACATTATGACTTTTCCATTATCAAGTATAAGAAGAAAAATATTCTGAAAAATGACCTTCATGTAACCACACAATCACATAGACATATGTATCCATATATGTCTTCATGAAGAATACTTAGAGTAAAAGACTGCTCAAAATAGTGACTTAGTTATTGATATGATTTAAATATGATATGCATATAAAAATTAAGTACCCAGTATATGGAAAATTCAGCAAGAAGTTAAGGGATATTTTGGGGGGGCTTTTATTTTGTGTCTAGCCTCAGCCTAAGCTTCAGCACTGGCCATGATTGAAGCTGATTCACAGACGTGATTTCACAGAGCAGAAAAAATTATCAAATAATGATAAATAAAAATCTTAGAAATGATGATTTAATGCACACACTATGGCAATTAAATGCAAATAAGTGCTTTGGCTTAGATTCTTAGTGTACTACAGTGTAGAAGTCTGGATCAAAGAAGGGCAATGTACTAAATCATTTTCAGCAATGCTGAAAGTCACATAAATGATTAATCATTATTTTATTTGTTTCTGTGGCCCTAGATCCATACTTAGGTCCATTTCCCTTTTGGTTTAGCTGAATATACAGGTAATACACACAGAAATGCAGGCAGACTTGTTCATGTCAGCAACCATCAAAAAGTGGCCTGATTAAATGAGCGTGATTATAGGAACACCGGACATGCATAAATAACATTATTTTTTAAAATAACATTATTTATTTAAAATAAATAACTATATATATAACTATATATACATACTTTCAGCAGCAGTGGGTACATTGTGTGAGGCAACCAGCTTTGCAGCCCCTACCTGACATAGAAATGAAGTGCTTCCTATCACATCAGTAAACAGTGGTGTCACAGTCATCAGGGATTTCAACCCTCCAGGGCACTCAGGAAGGAGGAAAAGTACCTGAGATCTAACACCCCCAAAAAAAAAAGAAAAAATAAAATAAAATAAATAACTATATATATATATATATATATATATATTTATAAAGACAACTCATCCCAATGAGGAGGTGAATTCATGAGATCCAATACTTTTGGGTTAAGCCTTCATCTGCTTTTTAGTGTGGGCAGTGCTTGATTAGTTATTCAACAAAGCAGAACTCTAAAGCTGATCATTCTGGAAAGAGGCAAGAGTGCCATTTTTCAAACTCAAATAGTACTTATCTTCAAGGTATGGTAACATTCAATTAATATACTTGGCTTTCACTTTCAAGAATAGAACAAATCCCAGAACTGTTCTTGAAAGATATGTGACTCAAATTTAAATAATCTCTCTTTTTTTATCCTTTAGGATTAAAGGCAAATTAAATATTATCTGAAGAAAACAAAACCACTTCAGCTTTTATTTTCTACATCATCTGCAGAAGGTAATTTTTTAAAATAAACGATTAGAAATTATAAACCCAACAGTCAAAAGTAGTTCACCATCATTTGAAGATAAAAGTAGCGCAGAACCCACTGTTTTTTTCAGGTTACAAATGCAGCATTTTAAAATGAAGACATTAATAGCAGCAGTTTTTAACATGTTGAAAGATGTATTCTGCCCTCGGCTTATACCAATGAACGATATAGTGAGGAATTTGTTTTTGTTTTGTGATATTTTTGTTTTAATAAGAAATAAAAAATATGTTCTTATTTGAGGCATTGATGAAAAAATAAACTTTTAGGATACTGAAGTATCGTTACATTTATCCACTTTGCTGAGTCTATGGAAATAAAGGATTTTTGCCTTTCAACATTACAGAGGCATCAAACCAAAATAATTCAAAGTAAAGTGAAAATGAATGGGATAGGAATTCAAAGACTCTTGAAATGATACTCTGTGAGAAAGGCCTGTGCCATTTTAGAGGTAAAAGTGGATTCTTCATATGGCTTTGTCTTATTACCCAAAAATATTACCTTAGGAAATAAATAAATGGCTGATAGTTAGTGTCACCCTAATGATCTTACCAATGCAATTTTTCTTGTGTCAAAATGCATCAAATTCTTATTCTAAAGCAGTTATTGCCATTTTCCAGTGCCACTTCAAGTGCCTTAGTTTCAAGCAGGAATTCATATAATCTAACATTGTGATTTATTGAGTAAGCTCTTCTAAACATGCCTTATGTGTAAGATACTATTTCAGGCACTGTGAAAGATGTAAAGAAAAGTGTTTTGATGATAAGTGTTGTCAATGAAATAAGAGTCTCACTTGAGAGTTAAGAGTTACACATAAAAAGCTATAAATAAATATAAAGCAAAAAGTGGCAAAAGTTCTGAAATAGACTCATATATATGCTAGGAAAGGTTGAAGGGTCACATGAAAACTGTGTCAGTGGTGTTCAAGCTTGGGGTTTTCTACAGGACATGGAGAATGAAACAAGTGCAGAGTGAGCCACTTAATGATTGCCCAAAGCTCTATCATTTCGTGTGGAATAGAGTACTCGTGCAGGGCACTAGGAGAAGTTAGATTTAGGTTTAAGATGACCCAATGTCATTTATGCTTTAATCAATATCGCTGAGTTTTGTTTTGTTTTGTTTTCCTAAAGAGAAAAATTACTGTGGCCAGACCTACTCCAGTACTCTTGCCTGGAAAATCCCATGGACGGAGGAGCCTGGTAGGCTGCAGTCCATGAGGTCACTAGGAGTCGGACACGACTGAGCGACTTCATTTTCACTTTTCACTTTCATGTACTGGAGAAGGAAATGGCAACCCACTCCAGTATTCTTGCCTGGAGAATCCCAGGGACGGGGGAGCTGGGCTGCTGTCTATGGGTCGCACAGAGTCGGACACAACTGAAGTGACTTCGCAGCAGCAGACATCTCTTTTTAAAAACTCAGTCCTTCATTAATGTCTACCATTCAGTGGTTGTTTAGTTGTTGGTGGTTTCGTTGCTAAGTTGTGTCCAACTCTTGTGACCCCATGGATTGTAGCCCTCGAGGTTCCTCTGTCCATGGAATTTTCCAGGCAAGAATACTGGAATGGGTTGTCATTTCCTTCTCCAGGGGATCTTCCTATCTCAGGGACTGACCCGTGTCTCCTGATTGCAGGCAGTCTCCTGGATTGCAGGTGGATTCTTATATCTTGAAGAAAGACCATTGAGTCATGTACCTACAGAAAGAATATTAGACTATTTTTCTGAGCCACCAGGGATGACCATTAGACTATTGTAATTGTTTCCAAAAGATTTTAAAAATATATCTTAAGAAGGTTAAAAAAAGTCATAGGTGATATACATTTCGAGGTTTAATTGTTGGAGTCATTTAATTTTATAAATTCATTCATCATAATAAAAATAAGTTTGAAAGAGGGCAAAGGAGATACTTTTAAGAACAATATTTTTTTCTTAACTGGATAAATGTATCCATATTCTATAGTCATTTTTTTAGGTTTAAAAATATTTTTGGACTTAAAAGAAATAATATCTGAAAACCAAAGACCAAATTGATGCCTTATTAAAATCACATGAGTTACTTTTAATGCTTAACACAAAAGATGTCACGTAATTTAGTGTTTCACGATATTAAATGATTTACATTTGAATTTGTTTCCAAAAAGTGATCATGATAATAAGCATGAGGATGCAATAATAAAGGTAGATTTCTTAGAAATTCCCACTTTTAAATCTTGTTTCTCACTTTTTTTTTCTTTCACATTTACTTGCTTTTTGAAAACAACCCTTGCTATATTTGAGCAATTTCTATATCTCATGTATTTTTCAGAATGAATTCAAGAAAATGTTTTTCAGAAATAGAAGGCATTTATCATGTTGTTTTCAAGGTTTAGATTTTCATCACATTTTCTCTCCTTCTGTCACTAATCATGCTCTTCCTCACCAAAAAGTAATAAAAGAAAATTGCATTCAGAAAAATAGTTTGTGACAGTCACTTTCCTGTGAGCCTGAAGTTCCCTTCCATGATGTGGTTTGGATTTTTAGCTCTTATAGCCAGTACTGTGTATTTCCAATCTCCTGGACACCATCCTGTCTTCATTCTTTCAAAGATAGCTGGAGAGAAAGTCATTTTTTATTCATATGAGTGTGTCTCAAATATTTCAAATGTGGATGATCCATTTCATAAGCCATTAAAGTTAAAAATGAAATTGAAATAGTGCTTTCTCATTTAAAAATATTTTAATGTCATGTTTTAAAAGTTTAAAGTATGTATATATTTTTAATTCAGGGTAATTCTATGGATACCATTTTCATCACTTTGATGAAATTTTAGAAAATTGTTTTTTTGTTTTGTTGTTTTTTTTTTTCTTCAGAAAAACTAACACTATGAATAAGGCTTCCGAATTTCATCACCTAAGTGACGTTTTTCTCTTCAGTTGCACATAATGTTGTATTGATTCTACAATAACAATAAATGGAAGTTGCTGCTAAGTCACCCCAGTCATGTCCGACTCTGTGCGACCCCATAGACAGAAGCCCACCAGGCTCCGCCATCCCTGGGATTCTCCAGGCAAGAACACTGGAGTGGGTTGCCATTTCCTTCTCCAATGTGTGAAAGTGAAAAGTGAAAGTGAAGCTGCTCAGTCCTGTCTGACCCTTAGTGACCCCACGGACTGCAGCCTACCAGGCTCCTCCATCCATGGGATTTTCTAGGTAAGAGTACTGGAGTGGCTTGCCATTGCCTTCTCCAAAATGGAAGTTAGCATATCAATAAAATACTTCATTTAAATTTACCTAGATTAAACATGGGAAAAATTAGAAATAATATCTTTATATTTACCTCACAGAATAGCCATGAATATCAGATGCAATCTACTGTTTGAAACACAGAAATGAGTAAAGTTCTTGGCAAATTAAGTAATTTTATCATTATGGTTTCATTTTGTTCCCTCAACTCAACTTCTGGCCTCAGAAAATTGTGACATAGGCTATATATTACAGGCACAAAGTTTAAAGTATGTATATATTTTTAATTCAGGGTAATTCTATGGATATATACATGGTGATATCGTCCCCATCCAAGCAGGCAAAGAAAAGGAGCAGTCTACTCTAGTACATTGAAGCCTTCTTTTCACCATGCAGAGGACAAAGAAAATTGCAATCTCTGTATCACTGTGTGTCTTTAGATTTCCTTTAATAACTTTAATACATAAAACTCTAAATGTAAGATTAAACTAATAATTTAGTTGACCACCTGTTTCAAAGAACTGTCTCATTAGAAAAGACCCTGGTGCTGGGAAAGATTGAAGGCAGGAGGAAAAGGGGATGACAGAGAATGAGATGATTGGATGGCACCACCAGCTCGATGGACATGAGTTTGGGCAAGCTCCAGGAGTTGGTGATGGACAGGGAAGCCTGGCGTGCTGCAGTCCATGGGGTCTCAAAGAGTCAGACACAACTGAGCAACTGAACTGAATTGAACTTAATAAGTTAGAATTGTGTTATAAACTATACTTACTCTTTACTTCTGTGTTTCAGAATATTTTTTAAAATAAAAATCAGTTTCTCTTGATATAATTATTTCAAAAATAATAAAATATTTTTTGTGACTTAGGGGAAAGGATATAATTGAAATATTTACAGCAAGGATATTTGGAGGTTCATAAAAACTCCAACAATTCAAGAGAAACAAAACTCATTAGCATAGCCATGAAGCACATTTTTCATGACTAAGAAAACACTTCTATGGTATCTGAGGGCACTTTTCATTTAAAAATTACAGGAACTCTATCATGGATAATAGCATAGCATTATTATATAATTATTAATAAACACCTAAATATAATAAACACTCAAAAGTCATCTAGTGCTTGGAAATTCTTAAATAGAATAGATAGGATACATGATCTAGGGAAAACACAAAAAAACAAAAAACTTGGCATTTCCTCCAGACTCTTTTTCTTCCAATTTATCCACAACCCCAGGGTGTTAATTTTAATTGAAAAGTTATCAATTGTGATAGAATTATATCTCCAATTGATAATCGAATCTATTCTCCAATTTCAACCAAAGAAGAATGCTACAGGTTTAGGAAGTATTGAACAAAATAAAAAATGATTTCTTTAGAGGCTCCTCCTTCACCTGCCAGACAATAAAAAAATCATATTTTACGTATAGGAAAAGATTCACATGTTTCAATAAAACACAGCTTTCTTTTGAGGAAGTTTGCATCAGTAAACTTTATTAGTACACAATAATTTAATAGTATTAAGAAAGGACTTATTGGAAACAATAATGCATTTTGAGAAAATTTCTGCTCTTCTCAATATCCTAATCACATACCAGACTCTCTGTTAGAGTATTCTTCATGTTCACTGACAGGGTAGAAATCCCTGAGTGAGTCAATAATAGAATTCTACAACATGCTCATTTTCTCTCCCAAATATTGTTTTGTTTCAGCAAACAAATTTAACATCTAGGACTCTTTGTAGATTCCGCTGAAGTCTGCATCCATAGCTACTCATTATTCTGTCAGTTACTTAAAGAATTGTCCTCTCAAATTTCCTTTTGGCCTTTGCACAAAAATACCATTGAAGAAGTTCCCTGATTATGAGGGATGTTGAGCATTTTTTCATGTGTTTGTTAGCCAAAAAATAAACAAACAAAAACAACGTACCCATAATTTTTTTCATTGTTTGTGAAATTATGCAGATCCCAAAAGTGTTACACCCTGGCACATTTAATCACTTCTTTAACAGTGCTCGTGTGTGTGTGTTTCTTAAGAGGACCAACCAACAACCTAGCCAGGTTGCATTCAATATCTTGAAGAAGAAAAAAATTAGAGGGGAAATGATGTATTTTAATCTCCAAAATAAACGTTTTAAATATATTACTTAAAATAGAACAGATCCTAACTGTCAGGAAAGGAAGGTAAACAGAGATTGTTTTATAAAATGCTACTGGCGAGTTCAGTTCATTCACTCTGTTGAGTGTGACTCCTTGTGACCCCATGGAATGCAGCGTGCCAGGCTTCTCTGTCCATTACCAACTACTCCTGGAGTTTACTCAAGCTCATGTTTTGAGTCGGTGATGCCATCCAATCATCTCATCCTCTGTTGTTCCCTTCTCCTCCTGCCTTAAATTTTGCCCAGCATCAGGGTGTTTTCTAAGGAGTCAGTTCTTTGCATCAAATGGCTAAAAGATTAGAGTTTCAGATTCAGCATCAGTCCTTCCAATGAATATTCAGGACTGATTTCCTTTAGGATTGACTGGTTGGACCTCCTTGCTGTCGAATGGACTCTCAGGAGTCTTCTCCAACACCACAGTTCAAAAGCATCTATTCTTTGGCACTCTGCTTTCTTTACTGTCCAACTCTCACATCCATACGTGACTACTGGAAAAACCATAGCTTCGACTATATGGACCTGACTTTTTGTGACTCCATATACTGCAGCCTGCCAGGCTCCTCTGTCCATTCAGATTCTCCAGGCAAGAATACTGGAGTTGATTGCCATGCCCTTCTCCAAGGAATCTTCTCAACCCAGGGATCAAATCCAGGTGTCCTACATTACACGTGGATTCTTTACCATCTGAGTCACCAGGGAAGCCCCTGTTTCTTTTAGCTGGGTGTTTAATAATTATTGTGCATTAACGTAGTGTTGTGATATTGATAGAGCCCCTATAGTTCCCCTGAGCTCCTAGATTTGAATGGGGCTCCCTGAAGTTACCAGATGCATATATTTGTATTTTCACTTTAGAAAAGAGTCAAGTACCCTAGAGCATGAATGCTACTGAATGTTGAGTTGATGCAATCATTACAGAACAAGAAAAAGACTGTCTAAAAGGGGAAAAAAGTATGCTGTCATTGAGGAGAGTCAGATTTAGTAGTTCATGACTTACGTTTTAGTCATGAAATATACATAGATTTTATAAATAACTATTTATATATGTATAAATAAAGAAAAATAATATAGTCTTTTTAAAGTTTCCCAGGAGGATATGACCAATTACATTATTTTCTGCCCTCCAAGAGGTAGCCATTATCCTTATTTTTTGTTTTCTCTTATAACGGTGGCAGTAATAGTAAAGAATCCTCCTGCCAATGCAGGAGGCTCAAGGGATACAGTTTCTGTCCCTGGGTTGAGAAGATGCCCTGGAGTAGGAAGTGACAACCCACTCCAATATTCTTGCTTGGAAAATTCTATGGACAGAGGAGCCTGACAGGCTACAGTTCATGGGGCACAAAGAGTCAGACATGACTGAGCATTACATATCATTATAACTTCAACAATATGTATTTTTGAAACATTTAAATTGAAGGATAATTTCTTCTTTGATTTTCTCTTACTAATACATGTTTCTGAAAGCATATATTTTATCATCGGCCAAAATTACTGTCCTCAATCCTGATGTGGGGGATGTTTCTGGAACATAAATTATGCCATAGAATTGTCCCCATTTGAAGCCAGTGTTCCTGGCTTTTGTATTCTGGTATTTGTGATTTGGTGCTCAGAGAAATTTTTCAGGAATCTCCCATACAGGCTGTTCTTGTCAACTCAGGGAGACTTCTGCATACTCTTCTTGCCTGGAAAATCACATGGACAGAGCAGCCCGGCTGGCTACAGTCCATGGGGTTGCAAAGAGTCGGACACAACTGAGTGACTTCACTTTCACTTTTTCATTTTCACCAGTAAACAGGATCCTGCTAGTTATCATCAGCAGGGTCAACAGTGTGAGTTCTCTTCCTCTAGTCTGCTCATTGACAGTTTCTTAATGTTAATAAACTTTCTAAAAGAGATGCAAATTGTATACACTACTCTTTATGAAAGATGATGGAATTGATTTGTTACTATTTTGATTGTTTTCTATATCTATGTTCATGAATGAAATTTGCTTACTACTTCAATTTCACAAATTACCTTTTCTAATTGTGGTGTCAAGGTTATTCTAGAATGCAAATAAAAATTAGGGACTTAACCATATTTTTGCTTTCTGGAATATTTTATATTAGATTGGAGACACCTGTTCTTAGGAAACCTGGTAGAAGTCATCCTCAAAATTATCTGTGCCTGTAGTGGGGGAAGGGGATCTTGGAAAAGTGTAAGATTTAATTCTTGACTCAATTGTTTAATGATATAGAAATATTGTTTTTAAATTCTTCTTGAGTTAGTTTTAAATAAAGCTGCACTTTTCTAGATATTTATCTTAAAGAAGTTTTGAAATTTAAGATTTTTTCATATTATCTTAATATCTTTAAAATTATCCCTGCATATGCACTTATCTCCTTTTTATTTTAAAATATGTTTCTTACTCTGTTATTTTCTTTTGATCAAACTTGAATTTTTTCAATGTCATAACTTTTAATGAATAGTTTGAATTTTCATATTTCTTTCTATAGTGTTTATTTTTTATTACTTAATTTCTGCTCCCACTTTATGCTTTTTTAAATTCCTTCTGGTTTATTTGACTTTATTAACTGATGTTTGCTCTTCTCTGGTACCTTAGCTGGTAAAGAATCTGTCTGCAATGGGCGAGACCTGGGTTCGATCCCCAGGTTGGGAAGATCTCCTGGAGAAGGGTACAGCTACCCACTCCAGTATTCTAGCCTGGAGAATTCCATGGACTGTATAGTCCATGGGGTTGCAAAGAGTCAGATGTTTACTCTACAATTTACATCAGTAAATTGATGTTTACTGAACATTTTAAGTTTGATACCTAATAATTTAGATTCAGATTTTCTTATTTTCTAGTATTATCTTTTCAAGATACAAATCTCTCTCCCACCCTATTACTGTTCTATCTGTACTTATTAGAGCAATACTATGTACTGTTACAGACAAGAGCCCAAATGACTTTGGCATCAGAGTAGAAGTTTATTTCTTGCTCTAGTAAAGTCTAAGTAAGTGTTCCCTAAATGTAGTTGTGTCTACCCCAAGCAATGGTCCATGAATCCAGTCACCTTTCATTTTATATCTCTGATATACCCTAGGTTTTGGAGACAAATGCTGGACCCTCTTCCTCAGTTGCTCATGGAAGACAGACTGATTCACACAAAAACTATTTGTTGAGACCTGGTACCATCTCTCATCTTGATGAAAGAAAAGGTATGAAACATTACTGGTTATTGCAGTGCTTTAGAGTTCAATGCCCAAGGTACTCATTGGAAACTTGTCACATACACATCCTCTGCCTACATAGGTCAAAATTTCAGATACTCAGAGGTAAAGGAGATGTTTGTTTGTTTTTTTAAAAAAAACAACAACATCGTTTTTGTACATTTAGGTATCATAAACCATGGTTCTCAGGGGAAATGGGAAGTGTCTTCAAATCTAAATTTTCAAATGCCAGCTAAGGGCCAAATCATAAACAGGCCTTTGTAAGGAAAGCAGTTTTAGGTTTACTAGGCTAATTATTTTCTGCAAGCTTGCCTTGTTTTTTGAGGAAAAGTGTCCAATTTCTCACCATTATCTATGTTACACTGAGAGTTTTGTTATAGATAGTCTTCATTAAGTCGAGAAAGTACCTAAGTATTCCTAGTTTGTTGAAGGTATTTATCATAAATGGCTGTATTAGAGTTCTCTGGAGAAACAGAACCAATGTATATATAAATATATGTATATGTGCTAAGTCACATGTATAAACACATGTATGTATGCTAGGCTTCCCTGACCTCCACGCTAGACACATCAGTTCAGTTCAGTTCAGTCGCTCAGTCGTGTCCGACTCTCCGCGACCCCATGAATCACAGCACGCCAGGCCTCCCTGTCCATCACCAACTCCCGAAGTTCACTCAAAGTCATGTCCATCGAGTCGGTGATGCCATCCAGCCATCTTATTCTCTGTCGTCCCCGTCTCCTCCCACCCCCAATCCCTCCCAGCATCAGAGTCTTTTCCATTGAGTCAACTCGTCACATGATGTGGCCAAGGTATTGGAGTTTCAGCTTTAGCATCAGTCCTTCCAATGAACACCCAGGATTGATCTTCTTTAGAATGGACTGGTTGAATCTCCTTGCAGTCCATAGTGAGTCCCAATATCTGGATATCAAACATGTCAAACTCTTTGCAACCCTGTGGGCTATAGCCCACCAGTTTCCTCTGCCCACTGGATTTTCCAGGCAAGAATAATGGAGTGGGCTGCCATTTCCTTCTCTGAGGGATCTTCCTGACCCAGGGATCAAACCTGCGTCTCCTGTGTCTCCTGCACTGGCAGGTAGATTCTGTACCACTAAGTCACCTTGGAAGCCCAATGCATGTGTGTATATATATATATATATATATATATATATACATATGTTTATTATAAGGAATTGACTTAATCAGTTGTGGATGTTAACCAGTCCAACATCTGAGTCACATGGGTGGCAAATTTTAGAGTCAAGAGAGCCTATGGCCCAGGTGAAGCCCAAAGACATTCTGCTGAAGAACTACTTCTTACTCTAGAAGGCCATTGTTTTTGTTGTTGCTATTCTACTTGGGTCTTTAGCTGATTGGATGAGATCACTCACATTGTGGAGGGAAATATACCTGCTCAGAGTTCACCAACTTAAATGCTGCTGCTGCTGCTGCTGTGTCTCTTCAGTCATGTCTGACTCTGTGCAACCCCATAGACGGCAGCCCACCAGGCTCCACTGCCCCTGGGATCCTCCAGGCAAGACCACTGGAGTGGGTTGCCATTTCCTTCTCCAGTGCATGAAAGTGAAAAGTGAAAGTGAAGTCGCTCAGTCGTGTCCAACTCTTAGCGACCCCATGGACTGCAGCCCACCAGGCTCCTCAGTCCATGGGACTGTCCAGGCAAGAGCACTGGAGTGGGGTAACTTAAATGCTAGTCTCATCTAAAAGCACCTTATACTTTGACACATAACTCAGCCTCTAAGACAATAATCCAATCAATTGTACGTATATTGTTCTTGTTCAGTCTTTAACCCCTGTCTGACTCTTTGTGACCCTGTGGCCTACAGCACTCTAGGGTTCCCTGTCCTCTATACAAGACACATAGTGTGTCCCAATATCTGGAGATCAAACTGTCTCAGCTCTCTGATTGGACGGGACAGGAGGATGATATGTTCTGATTCAATAGGGGAATAATGTGATGTGTAATGGCTGCACATTTGAGATCCTCCTAGACTTCTCCCTGTGTGGCTCTTCATGTGGCTGGTCCTACTGCTAAACTATAAAATCTGATCAAGTTACAGGAATCCTAGAATTTTCAGCCATTTGGTCAGAAAGATAGATGTAGGAACCTTTGAACTTATGGTCACTGTTAGAATTGAGAGCAGTCTTGCTGGGAACTGTGCCCTTTAGCTTGAGCCTGTGCTGACCCTGGTAGTTAATGCAGAATTGTATTACAATATTACATATAACATGCTAGATTCAATTTGTTAATTTTTCATGAAGAATTTTATATTTATGTTTATGAGAGATGTTAGCCTAGTTTTCCTTTCTTGCAATATCTGGTTTTGGTGTTAAGGTAATACAGGCTTCATAAAATATGTTCTGAAATGTTCCCACTGCTACTGTTTTCTGAAACAGATTGTAAAGAAGTGCTATCACTTAGTCCCCAAGTGTTCAGTAGAACTCACCAGTGAAACCATCTGGTTCTGGTTCTTTCTTTTTTGGATGGTTATTAAATATTGATTAAATTTCTCTTGAAATTATTTGTTTCTCCTTGTGTTACTTTCAGTCATTTAACTTTCAAGAAACTGCTCATTTCATCTAATTTGTTGAGCTGTTTACAATATTCCTCTATTATCCACATAATATCCACGATTTTCTCTCAGCTTACATCACTTTTTCTCTCTAAAAAAAAAAGTGTATTCTCTACTTTTTGCATTAGTGCCCTTAACATATTAATTATAGTTATTTTATATTCTTAAAACTGTCATCTTCAATTCTGATGCTTACTTGGTCTCTTCAAATTGTATTTTGTCCTTGTCTTTTGATATGTCTAGTAACTTCTGCTTGGAAGCCAGATATGGTTAATTGGGTAAGTGGGGCTTATGTACATTATGAGGTTTTATGATCTTCTAGTTAGAATTTGGACACTGTTTAATGTTTGTACTACATATATGCCAGAGAATTAAAAATATTTTATTGTCCTTGGTTTTGTCTTTCCTGATGCCCTGAATTCCCCTTCAAATGGTCTGTTCCTTACAGCTCTTTTGGTTGTAATCCACTGTTTTGGTTGTAACATATGGTAGCCATGTTGATAAGGTAATAAGAAGTGTGGAAGGGGAAGTACCATATAATCCCATGATTAAATCTATGCATTTTCACTTTCCTGGGTTTCTTAAGATGTGATTTTTTTCACAAGTGCTTCTCAGCTTACACCCTCTCTTAAGTCTAACCCTGGAGATGAATAATTTCTTTTAGGTGGACTAATACTCTGATAAAGACTTTCCATATTTCCTTTGTTGTTGGTGGTGTTAGGTCTTTCATTTCTTTCTGACTCTTTGAGAACCCATGGACTGCGGCAAACCAGGCTTCCCTGTCCTTCACTATCTCCCGGAGTTTGCTCAAACTCATGTCCATTGAGGCGGTGATGCCATCCAACCATCTCATCCTCTGTCATCCCCTTCTCATCCTGCATTCAATGTCTCCTAGCATCAGGGTCTCTTCCAGTTAGTCAGCTCCTTGCATCAGGTGGCCATAGTATTGGAGCTTCAGCTTCAGCATCAGTCCTTCCAATGAATATTCAGGGTTGATTTCCTTTAGGATTGCCTGGTTTGTCTCCTTGCAGTCCAAACAACTCTCAAGAGTCTTTTCCAACACCACAGTTCAAAAGCATCAATTCTTCAGCATTCAACCTTTTTTATGTTCCAACTCTCACATCCATACATGACTATTAGAAAAAGAAAAGCTTTGACCATGTGGACATTTGTCGGCAAAGTAATGTATCTGCTTTTTGATATGTTATCTAGATTTGTCATAGCTTTTCTTCCAAGGAGCAAGTGTCTTTTAATTTTATGGCTGCAGGCACCATCTGAAAGTGATTTTGGAGTCCAAGAAATTAAAGTCTGTCACTGTTTTTTTCATTGTTTCCCCGTCTATTTACCATGATATGATAAGACCAGATACCATGATCTTTGTTTTCGATGTTGAGTTTTAAGCCAGCTTTTTTACTCTCCTCTTTCACTTTCATCAAGAGGCTCTTTAGTTCCTCTTCGCTTTCTGCCATAAGGGTGGTAACATCTGCATATTTGAGATTATTGATATTCTTCCCGGCAATCTTGATTCCAGTTTGCACTTCATCCAGCCCAGAATTTTGCATAATGTACTCTGCATATAAGTTTAATAATCAGGGTGACAATATACAGCCTTGATATACTCTTTTCCTAATTTAGAAGCAATTTGTCATCCCATGTTCCATTCTAACTGTTGTTTCTTGTCCTGCATACAGATTTCTCAAGAGGCAGGTCAGATGGTCTGGTACTCCCATCTCTTTAAGAATTTTCCACACTTTGTTGGGATCCACAAAAAGGCTTTATGTAGTCAATGAAGCAGAAGTAGAAATTTTTTTCTAGAATTCTCTTGCTTTTGCTGTGATCCAACAGATGTTGGCAATTTGATCTCTCGTTCCTCTACCTTTTCCAAATCCAGCTTGAACATCTGAAATTTCTCCATTTATGTACTGCTGAAGCCTAGCTTGGAGAATTTTGAGAATTACTTCCCTAGCATGTGCAATGAGTACAATTGTGCGGGAATTTGAGCATTCTTTGGCATTGCCTTTCTTTGGGATTGGAATGAAAATTGACCTTTTCCAGTCCTTTGGCCACTGCTGAGTTTTCCAAATTTGCTGGCATGTTGACAGCAACACTTTAACAGCATCATCATTTAGAATGTGAAAAAGCTCAGCTGGAATCCCATCACTTCCACTATCTTTGTTCATAGAGATGCTTCCTAAGTCCCTGGGTCATTAAGATCTTTTTGTATTCTGTGTACTTTTCCCACCTCTTCTTAATAGCTTGTGCTTCTTTTAGGTCCACACTATTTCTGTCCTTTATTGTGCCCATCTTTGCATGAAATATTTCCTTGGTATCTCCAGTTTTCTTGAAGAAATTGCTAGTCTTCCCCATTCTTTTGTTTTCCTCTATTTCTTTGCATTGATCACTGAGGAAGGCTTTCTTATCTCTCTTTGTTATTCTTTGGAAATCTGCATTCAGATGAATATATCTTTCCTTTTCTCCTTTTCCTTTTGCTTCTCTTCTTTTCTCAGTTATTTGTAAGATCTCCTCAGACAACATTTTTTTGTTTTTTTTTCTTGATGATGGTTTTGATCACCACTTGTGTACGATGTTAGGAACTTCTGTCCATAATTCTTCAGGCACTCTATCAGATCTGATCTTTAATCTCTTAAGTCTATTTGTCACATCCACTGTATAATCATAAGGTATTTGATTTAGGTCATACCTAAATGGTCTAGTGGTTTTCCCTCCTTTATTCAATTTAAGCATGAATTTCACAATAAGGAGTTCATGATCTGAGCCACAGTCAGCTCCTTGCCTTTTTGTTTGTTTGTTTTCTTACATAGAATGTAATCTGTTTATGTCTGCTCACCTTGTCAGAGCCAGGAAGGAATCTTTCTTGGCACTTCAATCCAGAATATGATGGATTTCCTGTAAATAAAACACAACACTGTGGACCCCCTCAAACTGAGTACCAGAAATTTTTTCATGCTCACAAGAGTCCAGAATAAATTCAAAGAATTTGTCAAAATTACTATTTAACCATTCTTACTAAGGATTGAGTCCAATGACCTCTGATATAGGTGAGCAAACCTTGACTGTTATTCTCTATATTTGCATTTCTTTCTAGATTTCTGTGTGGCAATTTTTCCTAAGGCCTCATTTCTCTGATAGGTCCAAAAATTCACTGATTTTTTTAAAATTTATTGTTTATTTTTTTCTTCTTGAGTGTCAGACTTTATTTTTTGGGGCTCCAAAATCACTGCAGATGCTGATTGCAGCCAGGAAATTAAAAGACGCTTACTCCTTGGAAGGAAAGTTATGACCAACCTTGATAGTATATTAAAAAGCAGAGACATTACTTTGCCAACAAAGGTCCGTCTAGTCAAGGCTATGGTTTTACCCGTGGTCATGTATGGATGTGAGAGTTGGACTGTGAAGAAAGCTGATCGCCGAAGAATCGATGCTTTTGAACTGTGGTGTTGGAGAAGACTCTTGAGAGTCCCTTATACTGCAAGGAGATCCAACCAGTCTATTCTAAAGGAGATCAGTCCTGGATGTTCATTGGAGGGACTGATGCTAAAGCTGAAACTGCAATACTTTGGCCACCTCATGCGATGAGTTGACTCACTGGAAAAGACTCTGATGCTGGGAAAGGTTGGGGGCGGGAGGAGAAGGGGACGACGGAGAATGAGATGGCTGGATGCATCACCGACTCTGTGGACATGAGTTTGAGTGAACTCCAGGAGTTGGTGATGGACAGGGAGGCCTGGCGTGCTGTGATTCATGGGGTCGCGGAGAGTCTGACACTACTGAGCGACTGAACTGAACTGAACTGAACTGAAGGATAGGAATAGTGAGTTCCAAAATTTTCATATGTGGAGGCTGAGACTGAGAATAACTGGTCATTTTCAGTATACATATTCTATTATCATGCATTTCCTCAGCCCTTTAGTTTAGTTAAACATATTGATTGCATATATTTTCACTAGTATTTTTTAAAATTTTCAGGCTCCTAGTCTTCCAGGTGACCCTGGTGTTATATGAACATTAGAGACAGCAAGGTCTCACCATAAATTCTGCCCAAATTACAGATTTTTGAGTTAAATAAATGATTGTTGCTAAGGGGCTTCCTTGGTGGCTCAGAGGTTAAAGCGTCTGCCTCCAATGCGGGAGACCCGGGTTCGATCCCTGGGTCGGGAAGATCCCCTGGAGAAGGAAACAGTAACCCACTCCAGTATTCTTGCCTGGAGAATCCCATGGACGGAGAAGCCTGGTAGGCTACAGTCCATGGGGTCGCATAGAGTCGGACACGACTGAGCGACAGAATGGATACGGATGGTAAAACACTGACTTTGAAGTGATTCATATGAATTAATAAAAAAACTAGAATGTGTAGATTAAGGGGAGATTTTTGTCGTTGCTGTTTTATCCAATACTAGAATTACTATCAACTATCACAAACTAAATAATCTGATGAGACTTGTGTTTGAAGTCCTTTTTCAGTCTTGTTTCATGGCTAGAATGTGTTTATCAGCTCTTGGAGGAAAATTGTTTATCTTACTTTGACCTCTTAGATCCAGACCCCAACTGTGATGGACTGCTCTTCTGTCCATCTCCTTTTCTAGTGTGATTTTTATAATTCTCACTTTCATTGATGTTTGATTTTTCTTGCTCCTAGACTTATGAGGAGATTTCTAATCTGAAGTCCCCACTTTCATTGGCCCATAAGCCTTTTCTCTTGTCTCCCTATCATCCAATTTCTGGGTCAGAAAGCCCTGGGGACCACTGCTGGCTAGACAACTTGTTTTCCTTTCTGGATTCATGCTTTTTCATTGTTTGGAACCTGTGAAGATTCACTTTATATATTTGTCTGCTCAGTGGTGTCTTAAAAGTATGTCTTTTTATTTTATCGAATATTTGAAGTGCTTTCCACAAAGAAGCATTTTTGTTTTTTAACACATCACATTCCCTTGCTGCCAGAAAGAGAATTGGTTTGCATTTCTACACTCTTCTTTTAAAGTTCTTGTTTCAGAACAATTCTCTAAAGGCTGATAACCAATCATACCAGATATATCTCAAACATACACACACAGAACAGCTGTTATTATATTAAACCTGAAATTTAAAAAAAAGTAAGTAAAAAGTAATAGTGAACTATGTTCAATCATTTTTATCTTGAAAATATATTCATTGCCATCACATGTTTCTGTTTTTTTTTTGGGGGGTGACATTCATTTAGTGATGATATTCAGGGTCATGAAGCAATTTGAGTTTGCAGCAGTTAACTACTATCACTTCACAGGGAAAATTCTTATAGTTCACGCTTCTCTTGGGAGTATTCTCTTTACTTAAGAATCTACACAAATTTTGTTTTCCCAAAAGGAAGGTGCAGGCTCAGCTTTGAACCTCCTCTTATTTTATCCACTTAGTTTCTTTACTAGCTGAAAATATGTGCCCACAAATACGCACACAGAAAAGAAGAATTCCCTACATTTATCAACCACAATCCCTGCTAAACCATAGAAATAAATGCATTAGTATATTCATCCATTTTTAAAATAATTAATAGAATTGCCTATTTATGTATTTTTAACTTCTAAGTATTTAATATTTTAGGTCACATTTTTATTATCATATTTGTAATTTATTATATTATCTGAGAATATGACTTTAATGTTTAAATATTCAAAATATTGTAACTGAATAATCTGATAAATATTCTTTTAAATATTCCATGGATATGTGGGAGTATTTATTTGAGTTCAAGGGATGCAGTGCTTTCTATATTGAAAAGAATTCTGTGAACCAATAAATTCATTAAGGGCAAAAATAATTTTCTTTATTGAAAAAATAGAACCTTTTAAGATTCATTTAGAGCATATAGGGGTTTTCCTGATGGTTCAGTGGTAAAGAACCTGCTTGAGAATGCAGGAAATGTAAGTTCAATCCCTGGGTCAGGAAGATCCCCTGGGGCAGGGTATGGCAACCTACTTCAGTATTCTTGCCTGGAGTAGCCCATGGACAGAGGAGCCTGTCAGGTTCCAGTCCACGGGGTGAGGAAAGAGTTGGATAGGATTTACACTAAAATAACTAACGAGCATGCAAAGATTGTGTCTTGTGATTGTCTTGCTCTCTACTTAACAAGCTATGATGTCAGTCTGGATAATCTCCCAAATCTAAAATTTAGGAAAATGCATAAGTATACACCATGATTCCTTTTCTTCGTAATAGGCATAAGTAATGTGATACCATGTGTGAATCATTTTAGGTTTACAAGGTAGTCTAATTTATGTTTATAGCATCTCCAGATATTCTATTAATTAAAGAAATCACTTGTACTGTGCTGTGCTCAGTCGCTTAATTCATGTCTGACTATTTGCGACCTAGGGACTGTAGCCTGCCAGGCTCCTCTGTCCACGGGATTCTCCAGGAATGAATACTGGAGTGGGTTGCTGTGCCGTCATCCAGGGGATCTTCCTGACCTAGGAATCATGCCAACATCTCAGGTGTCTCCTGCATCGAAGGCAGGTTCTTTACCCACTGACCCACGTGGGAAGCCCCAAAGAAATCACTGAGGGTAAAGCAAAATGAATTGCAATGTTCTGGTTTTTGTTTGTTTGCTTTGCTTTATTTTCCCCTAACAATAGCTATGTCGGATGTCATCACCAACTCAATGGACATGAGTTTAAGCAAACTCCAGGAGATAGTGAAGGACAGGGAAGCCTGGTCTGCTGCAGTCAATGGGGTGGCAAAGAGTCAGACAGGATTTCATGACTGACCAACACCAAAATAACTATCATGAGAATCTTAAATTCACATGTTCCAGATGGCTATGGAATTTTTTAAAATATACTATTTTATCAAGGCATTAACATAAATCAGTGGTGCTTCCCTGTTGGCCCAAATGGTAAAGAATCTGCCTGCAATGCAGGAGAATGGGGTTCAATCCCTGGGTCAGGAAGAAACCCTGGAAAAGGGAATGGCTACCCACTCCAGTATTCTTGTCTGGAGAATTCCATGGACACAGGAGCCTGGCGGGCTACAATCCATGGGGCCACAAAGAATCAGACATGACTGAGCAACTGAGCATACACAATTAACATAAAATAAAGTTCACATGTTTAAATTATTTATTTTGATAAGTACTGATATATGTGCATATCTTTTAAGACATTATTAGAGTCAAAATGCCAAAATTCTCTACTAGAGTTGAATTCTCTACTAGAGTTAACAGAAACACAATCTAAGCTAAAGAAGTCAGATATTTCAGCTTAACATTTTACATAGAATAAGTAATATCTCCATTACCAATGGAAAATAATATCAATAAATGATATTCCATTTCATCTTTAAGATCTAGCCTTTAGAATAAGTACTAAATTACCACATTACATGGAGAAGAGAGAAAGTAATCCCTTGTCAACCAATGCTAATTTCATTTAAAAACAGTCACCCATCATGGTTAGCTGATGCTCCATAAGCATTTGTAGAATGGAATTGAAGGCACTTGAAAAATTACAGAATAAGAAACTTGGTTTCCTGCTGAAAGAAGTCAAACTTATGAGATGTCATTTTATGTGTCCCCAAGGAGATAGTGACAATATTAATTCAGAAGGGTTGAAAAATGGCCATTCTGAAGGAAAATGGTATTTCATTCTATGAAATTAGAGTGGTAGTGTACAATGAGAAGTGTTATGTCTTTTGGAATTGTGTGTAGACTCATATTTAATTCAATTCATTAACATCGTCATAGATTTGTGTGTTAAAGATGTCTCACAATATTACATAATTCATTTTCCTTTCCAGTACTATGATTGTATCACATTTCTTAAGACCAGATATGCCAATGTATTAAAAATAATGTAGTAATGTGATATAATCATAGCAAAGTTCATTATCGCTAAGGATAAACTTAGTTGAGGCCCTTACAGCTTGTAAAATTATCTTTGATTACATTATTTTTTTTTCCAATTTTACAAGAGAGGAAACTGAAAGTCAGGAATAAAAAATATTTATAATAGGGATTAGGCTAGAGAAAAATGTTTTCATTCTCATATCAAGGACTCGGTTCCCTGTGTCATTAATTCAATTTAAATGTAACTTAGCTTCCAAGGAGATCAAATCAGTCAGTCCTAAAGGAGATCAGTCCTGAATGTTCATTGGAAGGACTGATGCTGAAGCTCCAATACTTTGCCCACCTGATTCGAAGAACTGACTCATTGGAAAAGACACTGATGCTAGGAAATATTGAAGCCAGGAGAAAGGGACAACAGAGGATGAGATGGTTGGATGGCATCACCGACTCGATGGACATGAGTTTGAGCGAACCCCAGGGATTGGTGGTGGACAAGGAAGCCTGACATGCTGCAGTCCGTTGGGTCGCAGAGTCAGACATGACTGAGGGACTAAACTGAACTGAACTAACTTCCAAATATAAATAGCAGCCATATGATATGAATGACTGAATGTCTAATAACTGATAGTATCTTGCCAAATAATCAATGATGTGAACATGGCATAATGCAGTGAACAAGTATCAGACTGAAAACAAGCAAGGAGACTGTATGAAGTGCTGTCTCCCGGATGACAAGCTGTATGGTGTGACGTGGCTCGGTATATGGATGCAAGTCTATTCATCTATAAAGTGGAGTTGCAGCATGTACTAAGTTGTACACACCCCAAAAATTAAATATTTAATTTAAAAAAATTTTTCATTTTCTTATCTGATTTCACTCAGTTTAAGGTGTATTATTTTTAGCATTTAATCATTGTCATCATGAAAGAGAATGGCTATTCCTAAGGATATATACCTGGAAACTTTAGTTCTTCATTAGCATGCCCGTTTCCATATTTCCTGAAACTAATGTTTCTGAGCAAGTGTTTGCACTCGCTAGTCAGATGCAGGTATTTTGTCTGTGATTCTTACACGCTATTAATCTGTTCTGAAATTTTGAGTTTATTTTGCCATAAATTGCTTGTGATTTTTTTGTATCTATGACTAACGTTTTTTAAGTCTTAAACTTTTTTTTTTATGTTGGGGTATAGCCTATTAACAATGTTAATGTTTGTTATAATGATAGTTTCAGATGTACAGGAAAGGGACTCAGCCGTGCATATACATGTATCCATTCTTCCCCAAACTCCCTCCTTTTCATGCTCCTATTCATAAAATTGAACAGAGTTCCCCGTGCTGTACAGTAGGTCCTTGTCAGTTATCCATTTTAAATATAGCAGTGTGTACTTTTTAGATTAGGTCAGGAAACGATTAATTGCTTGTTACGATCTGTGCCACCCAATGTCAAGTAAAACTCCTTGAAGTAATAAATGATGCTTACTAATGTTCCAAATTCAACATCTTAACTGCATTACAAGAGCAATCAGCTAAACTTTATGTACCAGTTGGAGAATTCCATATAAACTTTCTCAGAACTCCCTAATTCCAAAAAGACTTTCCCGAAACTTTCCGTGTTAGTCATGGGAAGTGTGTAAAAATGTAAGGAGTATATGAACAAATAGGAACATGAAAAATATTGACAAATTCTTCCATGATAACATTCAACAGAGCTATTTAATAAAATGCAATACATAAATTTTAATAAGGAGAGAGCTGAACACAGTCTTCCCTTGAATTTACCTTGATTGCACTGATGAAGGGCTTACTGTTTCTCAACTGGGAGTACGTTGCTCTTGTTTTCAGCACAGATGTTCCCTTCCACAGGAAGTCAACTCCAGTTTTTCACACTTATACAAAAATTTGTAGTTTTTAGGTAGGCATCAGTTAGCTGTTGGATAAATTGCATGTTCTGTGTTTACATGTGCACTTCACAACTGAATTTCATTCTCAAGTCTGGGACAATATTAATAACTCAGACTGTCTCTGAGGTATTTTAGATTTAGTCCCAGGTGAATATCACTAATATATGTGCCAGTGCCTGTTTTATAGGCCTCATACCTAAACATATGTTTTATGCCTTGGACATTTTGATATGTATTTATTTGTTTTCTGCTGCTGCTGCTGCTGCTGCTAAGTCACTTCAGTCGTGTCCGACTCTGTGTGACCCCATAGACGGAAGCCCAACAGGCTCCCCCGTCTCTGGGATTCTCCAGGCAAGAACACTGGAGTGGGTTGCCATTTCCTTCTCCAATGTGTGAAAGTGAAAAGTGAAAGTGAGGTCAGTCAGTCGCGTCTGACCCTTAGCGACTCCACAGACTGCAGCCTACCAGGCTCCTCCATCCATGGGATTTTCTAGGCAAGAGTACTGGAGTGGCTTGCCATTGCCTTCTCCGATTAATTGACTATTTCTGAATGGTAACACTGTAATGATAGAAAGTAACCATAAGTTTACAGGCCCCTGTTAAAGAATGCTAAACTCTGTGGCATCGTAATTGTGGGGTTTCAGTTCTGACAGAGCTCAGCACTGGCTCTCAGTATTGGAAGGCAGCCTCATTCTCTAACTGTTTTAAATGGGGCAGATGCACTATCCTAAGACAGTAAATAGTGTGTGTGAGTGGGAAAGTTGCTTAGTCATGTCTGACTCTGTGACACCATGGGCTGTAACTCACCAAGATCCTCTGTCCCTGGAATTCTCCAGGCAAGAATCCTGAGGTGGGTAGTCATTCTCTTCTTGAGGGGATCTTCCTGACCCAGGGATTGAACCCAGGTCTCCTGCACTGCAGGTGAGTTCCTTACTGTCTGAGCCACCAGGAACCCCCAGGACAGTAAATAATCTTGTCCCAAAATGTATTTGTAAATACTACTGGTTAGATGGGACATTTGAAGCAGTCAGCATTCAGAAAAACAGGTTAAGTGCTAAACGACACAGGAAGATGATGTCTCCTAATCCTCATTAAATTTGATAAGTTAGGTATTAATACTTAGACAGATTTTAAAAATATTCCCATATCTTGCATCTTTTTCTTGGCAGAGGTGAGGTTTAAGACTTGGATTTCTGACTTGTGGAAGGCTATGATTACATGTTTTCAGTATTTCCCTTGCATACATGCTAAGTCACTTCATTCATGTCTGACCCTTTGAGATCCCATAGGCTATACCCACCGGGCTCCCCTGTCCATGGGGTTTTCCAGGCAAGAATATTGGAGTGAGTTCCATTTCCTTCCCCAGGGGATTTTCCTGAACCAGGGATTGAGCCTGTGTCTCTTACATCTCTGTCTCCTGTGAAAGCACAATAATAAATGCTTGCTAACTTAGAATTAAAATGTGAATTATAGATCAGTCCTTAATTCACAATTTAGGCAAACTTTTTGCAAAGAAGACTTAGCATGAGTTTCTTTGTGTGTTAAGGATTGTATCATGGGTTTCAGCATCATATTAAAATAGAAAAAAAATGAAAAACTGTGAAGTAATGAGACCACATAATTTACTATTAGTCTGCATTCATAGCCAAATTGTGCATATATTTCATCAAATACTTTTTACTCTGTTCTGCTTTTTGGCAAAAATTATTCCCTGAACTTGACATTTGAAAAATTCAGGTAATTATGTTCTTTCTATAATGAGGAACTTTTCAACTTCTGTGATGGACCTCAGCATAGAAATTACCAAACACATCAATTAACTTAAATTAGCATCTTGCCTTTAGAACAAGGTTGATTTTTAAAGCTCCTTCATTTTTAAATTTAACCATAAGCAGAACACACACATTTATTACTTGATGTTCTCAAAAAATTGGTTAAAACAGGTACCATCATTGCAGAAAAACATCTTAAAAATAGAGTGAAAAGTGAAAGTCATCCAGTTGTGTCTGACTTTTTGTGACCCCCATGGAATTCTCCAGGCCAGAATACTAGAGTGGTTAGCCTTTCCCTTCTCCAAGGGATCTTCCTAACCCAGGGATTGAACCCAGGTCTCCTGCATTGCAGGCAGATTCTTTACCACTGAGCCATAAGGGAAGCCCAAGAATATGGGAGTGGGTAGTTTATCCTGTCTCCAGCTGATCTTCCTAACCCAGGAATCAAACTGGGGTCTACTGCATTGCAAGTGGATTCTTTACCAAATGAGATACTGGTACTAAAAATTAAATGTGAAGGAGTCAGCCAAATATCTTCACCGTTTGCTGTGTGTTTGGTATAACAGTAATGAGTTTTAATATCCATCATTTCCCTTAGCTATCCTTGCTACAAGGAAGATGCACTGTGATTCTGGCACCAAATCCATGTTCTTGCTCCCGTGTGGAATTCTTCCCCTGGTGGCTCAGTGAAAAGAATCCTCCTGCCAATGCAGGAGATATTGCTTAGTAACTAAAGAGCAACAACTAATATCACCTGAAGAAATTTATCTCAGTCTTCTTTGACGTCATTTTTAACCAGTGCTTTAGGTTCTGCTCGCCACTGTGCTAGACTGCTACAGCAATTCAAAATGAAGCGATCCTTTTCTTGGATCATTCCCTCTGTATGGTTGTTCATTTGCTAATTTGTGTCTGACTTTTGGCAATATCATGAGCTGCAGCACACGAGGATTCCGTGTCTTTCACCATCTCCTGGAGTTTGCTCAAACGCTTGCCCGTTGAGTTGGTGATGCCGTCCAACCACCTCATCCTCTGTCGTCCCCTTTTCATCCTGCCTGCAATCTTTCCCAGCATCAGGGTCTTTTCTGAAGTCAGTTATTCGCAAAAGATGGCCAAAGGATTAGAGCTTCAACTTTAGCATCAGTCCTTCCAATGAATGTTCAGGGTTGATTTCCTTTAGGATTGACTGGTTTGTTCTCCTTGCAGTCCAAGGGACTTTCAAGATTCTTTCTTCCCTGGTAGCTCAACTGTTAAAGAGTTCACCAGCAATGCAGGAGACCCTGGTTCCATTCCTGGGTTGGGAAGATCTGCTGGAGAAGGGATGGGCTACCCACTCCAGTATTCTTGAGCTTTCCTGGTGGCTTAGCTGGTACAGAATCCACCTGCAATGCAGGAGACCTGGGTTCAATCTCTGGGTTGGAAAGATCCCCTAGAGAAGGGAAAGGCTACCCACTCCAGTATTCTGGTCTGGGGAGTCCATGGACTGTATAGTCCATGAGGTCTGAAAAGAGTCATGACTTAGTGACTTTCACTTTCCTCAGCACCATAATTCAAAAGCCTGTTCTTCTGCACTCAGTCTTCTTTATGGTCCAACTCTCACACCCATATCTGATTACTGGAAAAACCATAGCTTTGACTATATGGGCTTTTGTCAGCAAAGTGATGTCTCTGCTTTTAAACATGCTGTCTAGGTTTGTCATAGCTTTTCTTCCAAAAAGCAAGTATCTTTTAATTTTGGGGCTGAAGTCACCATCTGCAGTGATTTTGGAGCCCAAGAAAACAAAATCTGTCACTGTTTCCACTTTTTCCCTCATCTGTTTGATGTGACCTGATGCCATGATCTTCATTTTTTGAATGTTGAGTGTTAAACCGGCTTTTTCACTCTCCCCTTTCACCCTCATCAAGAGGCTTTTGGGTTCCTCTTTGCTTTCTGCCATTAGAGTGGGGTCATCTGCATATCTGAGGTTATTGATTTCTTCCTGCAGTCTTGATTCCAACTCTTGAGTCATCCAGCCTGGCATTTTGCATGATGTGCTCTGCATAGAAGTTAAATAAGCAAGCCGACATATGCAGCCTTGTTGTACTCCTTTCCCAATTTTGAACCCTCTGTGTTAAAGAAAAAATATAATCTCTTGAAGTTCTTTAGCTAATATTTCAAATGTGTTTCTGTTGCTTGTTACTTTTCAATAGTTTTACTCTAGAAATGAGTATACATGTCACAGTGGCTTTGCCATCTCCTACTTGTGAATGATCTCACTAGAACTTTTTGGGTGTAGTCTCAGAATTACCATATTCTATCAGAATTATCAAAGGATTTTAGGATTTATAAAGCCTGGAAGACTTTTTTTTTTTTTCATTTCTTTCCCTGCCCCAGGAAGAAACCAAATTTAAACTGAGTAAAAACTGGGGGGGCGGGCAAAGCCATCTCTGTGTATTCCTCACAAATAGCACTGTGGTTCCAGCTACTGGAGAACTACTGGTTAACCATATTTTATCCACCACATGTAGGCAGCAGCAGTTCCATAATGATAAAGAGTCTCAAATTATCTTTTTATTGACGGTAATTACCTCAATTATAGTAAAGCCTACGGACAACTAGAGATACATAATTACAACAATTTGTACTTAAAAATGGAGTTCCAATACTTAAAGATCAGTATTTAATGGGAACTACTTTGAAATAAACTGCCACAAGTGGATTTATGCTAAATTATCCACAAAACTACCAGATGGTTAAAGATGTTTCAATTTTATTTTACAGAATATCAAGTGTAAAACTCCAAATGGCACTGCCAAATTTAGAAGGAAAAAAAACATTTTCAAGACTTTCAGAGTAATGCTCAGCCAGTTTTACAGTTCTTGAAATTGATCTTATTCAACCGGTTGGGCTTTATATGAAAAAAATATAATCAAAATCATAAATAGTTCATATTCATAAAGCTGAATTTCAAACCAGTTTTTCCACCAACAGTCTATTGAATTTAACTAATTTTTCCAATAAACCTTTTTGGAATGCCGGAGATTCAGTTTGCAGGATGCATTTTCTTTAGAATTACCTCCATTCTATCGATCTAGTAAGACAAAAGTAAGTCACATAAGGGTTACAGGAGTTTAAAAGCAAAAGATACAATATGCTTCTATATTTCCAAAATGAGCAAAACAATTATTATTTGTCATTCCCAAATGTCAGAAATATTTCTAAGAGGAACAAATAGTGTATTTCAGACATACCCATTACTGGCACTCTTTCATTTAGGAGTGTATCAGATTTCTGTGTATTAGGCAAAAACGATGCTGGCTAATCCACGGTGAGTTACTTTTTCTAGATGTTTTAGTTGGAGGCTATTTTGGGGGTAAAATAGCTTCTCATTTGACCCATTTGATAAAATATCCAGTAATGGTAAATTATTTTTATACTTGATCTATTGTTGCTAATATGCAGAGACCCATTTAGAGAAAAAAAAATGAAGCCAATGAAAGTTCAGGATCCATAAGTTTACCATGTTGCACCTAAGTTTTTAATAAAATTTATCTGCCCACATCTTACTCATTATTTCTTCTCCACTCCCAAACCACCCTACTACCTATAACTTGATTCCAATCAGCTTACCTTTTGTTTCTGCTCTATCCATTTACATGATTGTTTTCTAACACTATGACTCCTCAGATTTCTCTCTATTGAAAGAATGGCTTTGTTTAACCACAGCTTAACTGATAGTGGCTTAGACATTACTGTCAGATTTGCTTCCATTTTGAATAAGCAATATTTTGTCTAACAAATCTACATAGTACAAGCAAAACAAACCATATACATTTAGACCCAGCTACTTTTCAGCGCTACAAAAGTATGAAAAAAAAAAGTCAAATTACATGTTAGAGACTAACATTTTCTCTCAGTTTAAACCACAGAGCAGTTAAAAAGATAGTGTTTTTCTCCTATTATGCTGGAGGAAATGGTTTACTTCTATTTGGGGTTTTATATTGAGGGGAAAAAAAAGCCGAAGGCATTAGATTCATCTTCTTAAAATGACTACACAGCATCCTTTGCCAGGCATTCATTTAGGATTTTAAAACTTATTGGGATTTAAAGCATATTAAAAGGTCACTCATGGATTTTACTATGTGGATGCTTCTGAAATTTAGTTAAGTTATTGAGTATCTAAAATGAGAGAAAATGCTTCCAATATCTCTTAAACTTGGATTTTCAAATGCTATAAATATATTATCCACAGGAACAGAAGTAAAATGTTTTAAGATAACACCTCTTCAAGGACATTACTAAAGTTTTCTCATCCTGGGCATTAGAATCTTAATAAAAATCTTAATACAATAATAAATTTTGGTCTATTATGCATAGAACATAGAATTATTTTTTCAAGTTGATAATAAATGCTCAATACATATGTGTAGAACAGATAAATCAAGGGGGTTTATAAGGAAAAGAAATCATGGAAGTCATAAAGAGATTGCTAAAACAAGATAAAACAAAAATATAATTGTACATCAGGTATAGTAAAGTAGGTTAAATTTTAACTCCCAAGCCCTCTATATGGAGATGTATCAAAACTTATTTTTAAAGTGATGTGTTGATTAGGCATGTGTGTTTTCCTCCATTTTAGTCATTCTGGACTGCATCGATCAACTTCTGTTCCACTCTTTAATACTCCCTCCAGCAGCGATCTCCATCAGAATTAATGTCAGGATTTGAGACCTTAGTCACTTAATTTTTTACATCCTTACTTGCTCAAGCAATGAATTTTTATTAACATTTTTCTATAGCACACATCTTACTGGTGTTTGAGAAACTGCATTCTATAAAGCATGTGGTTCCCCTTTTTGGGTGGAAATTACTTTTTTCTATGGCTCTTCTCCTGAACTCCTTTTCTTTCACTCTTAAGTTTTCTTCTGTACTCTTGAACTTTCCTGAATTGTGAAATAATTTAATTCCTTCTTTGGTAGGAATGAGGCATTTTTTGACTGAGCAGGATCTGATTTAGAATTTTTTTTAAAAAAAGCATAAAAATAACCTACTACTCATAGCCTTCTGGAGTAGCTCAGTGGTAAAGAACCTGCCTGCCAATGCAGGAGATGAGTGTTCAATCCCTGGGTCGGAAAGATCCCCTGGAGAAGGAAAAGGCAACCTGCTCTAGTATTCTTACCTGTGAAGTCCCATGGACAGAGGAACTTTGCAAGCTACAGTCCATGGGGTAGCAAAGAGTCAGACATGGCTTAGGTACCAAGTGCAGGCACTTTTCATACCAGCTCTCCCCCGACCAAAATCCCAGTTAAAGACCTAAACCCTACAGTTCACTATTTTAACCATTAATCACATCAAACTATCCTTAAGAGATGCAGGTTCAATCCCTGGGTTGGGAAGACCCCCTGGAGGAGGGCATGGCAACCCATTCCAGTTTTCTTGTTGGAAAATTCCATGGACAGAAGAACCTGGTGATCTACAGTCCACGGGATTGCAAAGAGTCAGACATGACTGAAGAAACAACACATGCACACACATATATTTAACCAGTTGTGTAAATAGTTATGTAAATCTTATGTCCTTATCAATGGTTTTACATATACTGATAAATAAGAATAGTAGCATGTCTATGTGAAAATGATTACTTGTTAGAAATCATATGTTTATTACAGTCTCCTGAAGTTGCTTCTTTGGCTGGCAAGATTTGGAGAGTTATTAGCAAGTGTATTACATTTGAAGCCTTTTGATGCAGTGTTTATCAGCCTCCTCACCTCGAATCTGTATCATCCATAAAAGACTTTCATTGAAGAAAGGATGGTGGGAATAGGGGATTGCATCCAAGTATCTATGACATCCTCCTTGATTCAAACCTCTGTTAAGAATGACTTCGCTTCACTTTTGAACTCGTTGAGCCTTCCTTACAGAACTGAAGGAGTAGAGAACACAGCTTTTCATCACCACACTTTTCCTCAAGCAATTCTTTGAGCCAGAGGCAGAGTTTCACGAACATCTCTTATTTTGAAACAGGTTGTTTCAAGCAAGCTTTTATATTTTGTTTGATGTTAAATCACACACTGCTACTTTCCTTTAATAGCAGTATTTTCCCCAACTTCCAACCCTTCAGAAAGCTACTGATCTTCCTGGGTGATTTGAGAGATTTCTCATCAAATGTTGTCTTTTCAGTAGAAAATATGGAAAGTTAACAGTTGTTTGAAACTGTAGTATCTGACCTTGTGGAAAGCAATGTTTACCTTCTGCCTTTCCAAATGAACTGTTGCTTTGACTAGCTGGTGTTCTGTTCACATGTGTGACTTAGGAGAGCTGCTAAATAATTTTCAAACTTCAGTTTTCTCAACTGAAAATGGAATGGCAGATCAATATAAATTACTGTAAGTATATACATAATGTATTTGAGCCTCCTATTTTTTTTTTTCTTATAATATGCCATTAAGAGTAGGGAGTACATGTATGGTTTTACCTGAAAATTGTCTTTTGAGTCCCTAGATTACCTAACAAATTCAATGTGAGACTGGGGTGATCTGTCTTTTCTCCTACTTTGTGCTTTTGTGACTTTATTTCATTGTGTTACACTTATCACTTTTCTGGTTAAGGTTTTGTTGACGTTTCCAGTCTTCTTGAATCCACTATCTTAATTCATTTTATTTCTTTTATCATACCTAGATAACCTGTTTTCTTCTGTACAGTAAATTTCCCTCTCTAGACTACTGCCAGTTAATTTTGCCCAGTCAGCAAAAATCTTTCATAAAGATGTCATTTGTGGTATTTTATTCTATCATATGTGAGAAGGGCAAAGAAAAATATTTCAGACATGGAAGGACCAAGGAAACACAACTGACTGGGTGAGGAAAATTATTGAGGGGGGGAGGACTTAGTCACTATAACAGTAAATCAGAAAAGATCTTAACGGAGAGGCAGAAACATTTCCGTGAACAAAACTGGAGTATTTTCAGTTAAACCTAATGAATTTATACAATATGAGTTTAAACTGAAATCTAAGAATTAAAGAGGATAAATTTAAAATATAATTTTAGCTTACAAATATAATAACTTGCAAACAGTTTACAAATATAATAACTATATTAACACCTGAAAAAGTTCTATGAGGATTTGGAAGTAAAAGTTACTAAAATATTTTCTGGACAGGTATGATCATTATTTAATTTGATATTCTGATAAATATTTTAAATGTCTATCACATTTTAGAAATGGAGGAGGCATAGACATTTTAAAACCACTTGTTAGATCAAGAATAAAATCGGGAAAAGAGAATAGTAACAATAAGGAAAGTATGTGTCATGTGTGTTAGTCACTCAGTTGTGTCCGATTCTTTGTGAGCCCATGGAATTCTTCAGGCAAGAATAATGGAGTGGGTAACCATTCCCTTCTCCAAGAGAACTTCCCGACCCAAGCATTCAAACCCAGGTCTCTTGCATTGCAGGCAGATTCTTTACTGTCAAAGCCAACAGGGAAGCCCAAGGAAAGAATATTATATAGTAAAAGCACAATCAATATTGAGTAGGAAATGATTGGAGTGAATAGATCAAGAGAGCCCTAAAAAGTTTTTGTTTTGATTAGATGACAATAAAAAGTCTAAAAAGCATAATCAGGATAGATGCTGTTTAAAACAAGTCTATTTTAAACAAAAAAGATAGTGAAACTATACAACAGATGAAAAAAAAAAAAGAGGGTAGTTTTACCTGAATATTTTGAAGTGAGATATTCACCAAGACGCCATATTGTTCCTTGAAAGGCCAATTAGTAGTTCTATACTACTAGCATTATGAAAAAAATGGAGACATTCACACATATAGACATTCACCTAGACAATTAAATTCCAACACATATAAACAAATAAATAAGAAATATAAAGCTTAGTATTTAAGCATCCTAAGAATTGATGCTTTTGAACTGTGGTGTTGGAAAAGACTCCTGAGAGTCCCCTGTACTGCAAGGAGATCAAACCTGTCAATTCAAAAGTAAATCAGTCCTGAATATTAATTGGAAGGACTGATGCTGAAGCTGAAGCTGCAATACTTTGGTCACTTGATGGGAAGAACTGACTCCTTAGAAAAGACCCTGATGCTGGGATAGATTGAAGGCAGGAGGAGACAGGGACACCAGAGAATAAGATGGTTGGATGGCATCATTGACTTGAAGGACATGAGTTTAAGCAAGTTTCAGAAGATAGTGATGGACAGGGAAGCCTGGTGTGCTGCAGTCCATGGGGTCCCAAAGAGTCGGATGCGACTGAGCGACTGAACTGAACTGAAACTGCTTGCAGAAAAACAAGAAGGAAGACAAGGAGTACCATTTCTGTTCTAGAAACAACTTTATTCTTATTTTTGCAATGAGCATTCAGTGTATTTTACTTTCTCATTTGAAAAAAAAGTTAATTTAAACAAAAGGGATATTTAGGATACTCATAATTATTGGAATTGATTGTTTAGGTTCTGGTCTATTCTAATAATGTCCATTCATGTGACTAATTATATAATTTTGACTTTGGGTTTATGTCATTTAAAATAAAAAGCAGAACACAAGTGGAAGCTTACTCTTGTATCTATCATGTCCTTCTTGGTACTTGTTAGTTTGAGAAATAGTTCGTTGTGATGTTTTTAAATACTTCTAACTCACACATGTAGACAACTATAATGATTTTGAGTAATGGAGGAATTGATCTCATTGATCTTGAATGGTATAAAGCAAGGTAGAAACTATTGGAAAAAATGATCCCGTGAATTAAATGGAAGTAGTTTTCTATTAACAACACTCCTCTGATATCTTCCATTGAAAAGGAAAGAGATATATGTTCTAGCACACTCTTCATAAAAGACACATTTGGATTAATAGTAAACAAAACCATGAAAAAATTTAGAACATAAATGGCATTTTTAGCAATGAGTGAAGAAACATTTAACATAGAAAAACAGTCATAGAATAAAAAAGTTTATCAAAGTTTTGATAATAGACCTAATTTATGAATGAAAAATGTTTCTTTTCATATGTTAATAAAAGTAAAACATTATCTATTGCTCATATGACAAGTTCAGTTATGATTATATTTAGAATAATTGCTTACAAACCTTTTTTTTTTTCCAAATAGAGATAAAGCATAATGCAAAATACACACACTATATCAAGTTAACAACAGTTCAACACATAAGAATCAATGAAGGAAGACATCAATGAAATAAAGACAGAAATGGTAGTACATGGCCAAACTACTGCTGCTCTCAGCTCAGTCATGCCTGCCTCTTGGTGACCCTATGGACCATAGCCCACCAGGTTCCTCTGTCCATGGGATTCTCTGGGCAAGAATACTGGAGTGGGTTGCCATGCTCTCTTCCAGGGAATATTCCTGACCCAGGGATAAAACCCACATTTCTTATGTCTCCTGCTTTAGCAGGCAGGTTCTTTACCACTAGCACTACCAAATAGAGAAAAGCATTATGCAAAATACATACATTATATCAAGTTAGCAGTAACTCAACAAATAGGAACCAATGAAAGAAGACATCAGTGGAACAAAGACAGAAATGGTAATGCATGGCTAATATATTATGGTAAAAAAATTTCAGCATCAGATCAATTAAATAATTGTAGTTTCCAAAATCCAAACTAAAGGACAAAAATCACCATTGGCTATTAAGTTATATTTTCATAAGCAAAAAATATTAGTCAAATATTTATTTTAACATCAAATTATTCTTAATACTGAGATATCTAAATAGTGTCTTAGGTGGAACCTCAGTTGCATCTTTAGACATTATTGTATAATTAGTAACCAACCCATAGATCTCTTGTAGTAAATATGAGAAAGATTTGTATATTTTTGTCTAAAATCTCTCAGTGTAGAATAATACAAAAGATGTGAAGGATAGCATTTTATATAAATCAGGTACACAAGCCTGATTCTTAACCAACTGAGCTCTCAGAGAAGCCCACACAAGCCTGATATTCTTCTGCAAACATGGTTATGAGTTATATGTATCCTAGAAAATTCATGTTAAACTTCTAAACCTCAGTAACTCAGAATGTAAATTTATTGTGAAATAGAGTCTTTGAAGGAAAAATCAGTCAAATTAAAATTTGTCATCCGGGTGGACTTTAGTCCATTGTGACTGGTGTCCTAGGAGGGAGAGATGTGGACAGGGAGATACACACAGGGGAGACAATGTGAGGAGACACAGCTGTCTCCATGTGACAAGTGAGGCAGGTGGGGTGATAGTTTTACCAGCAAGATACCAACCCTGCTAACACCTTGATCTCATACTTCTAGATTTCAAATGTGTGAGATAGTTCATTTCTGATGTGTAAACCACCTCCTTTCTGGTGGTCCTGGCAAACTAATGGGCTTGCCCTGGTGGCTCACACGGTAAAGAATCTGCCTGCAATGCAGGAGACCCAGGTTCAATTCCTGGGTCGGGAAGATCCCCAAAGGAGGAAACGGTACTCCACTCCAATATTCTTTTTTGGGAAGTCCCATGGACAAGAGGAACCTAGCAGTTTACAGTCCATGGGTTCGCAAAGAGTCTGACTCGACAGAGTAACTAACACTTCACTTTAGCAAATTAAAACATACATTTTCTCTTTTTACCATGTTTTTGATGAATATTGTATTGCTCTGTTTTTGAGGATATGAGCTTTGGGAAATACCGGAAGTTAAGTTTTTTGTGTTTCAAGACCCTGTGTTTTGTTTTAACTTTCTGTAACCCTACTGATAGGCTTCACAAGGGCAAATGTTTTTTGTCTGTTTGCTTGATGATGTAATCCAAGTGATCTGAATGGTGTGTCTGACATATGGTCCATACTCAATAAATATTTGTTGCATGACTGACTGAATCCTCTTATGAGAGCTGAAGAGTCTAACTATTCCTTCTCACTGAGTAGACTGTTATTCAACCATATCACAGAAGTGGACCCTGGGAGTACTTAACAGATTTCCTCAGCAAATACTTATGGGTTAGCTCCATAGGGAAAAACATTAAAATGAACCTTAAATCCCCATATTAAAGGCAGTATAAGAATGCTATTTTCAAGCTTGTATTTCCAAATATCGATCATTGAATCTTGATGTAAGAAAGAAAATGAAAAATATAAGCCACAATGTAATGCAAGCCTGGAAAATTTCAAATACTTTTTTTCTAGTCTCTTAGAAGATGACTTTAGATAGACTTTTTACTTACCTGCCTCTCCAAAAGGAACAAAAATGATTGAACTTACACACTCTGGCAAATCATCAAGGGGCATATGTAAAAATCAACTGTCTTTATCTCATTCCAAAAGAAAATATGAATGCACCCCTCTTTGGAACAGCCACTAACCTAAAAACAGAAAAGCAATCCACGTGTTCAGTTTCTACAGTCGCACTATTGTAACAGAACAGTAAGAGTAGCTGTTTTTCTCAGGCATTGTCAGCCAGAAAATAACTGAATTCATCAGGTGAGTGGTGATATCTCAGTTTTAACTGTGACTGCCCAGCTTAAGGAGATGTCTACTGGAAAGAAAACCTATCTCTTATTTTACTTTTATATCATTTGATTTCCTGATTTTTTAAAGGAGTATTCCTAAGAATCCTGATTCATGATTTTTACTTTATAGAAATATCTGTAAGAGATCTATGCTGAATTATCCAACTTAATGCCAGTCCTGCAGACAGAAAGCAAAGAAAGGGCAATACATACTAAAGGTAATATTATATTATTAATGTTATTCTTAGGTCATAACAAAAAATTAAAGTCATCTGAGGTAGATTAGATGCATAAATCTTATCTGCTTCTCAAAATTGTATAGTAATGATGATATTAGAATTGTGTTTGATTCTTAGTAAAGGTTCCCTAATGCTTTCAAAAACTGTTCAGAGCAAGAAGCAGTTAACTAACAATGGAAATTATCAAACTATCTAGTTTCTGTTTCAATTTGAAAAGCATTTTCAACTTGTGTAAGACAAGAGTCTGTAAATAGATATTTTAATATGACAACATTGTGAAAAATACCCCAAACATATTTGAAAGGCAATTATCAGGACTGTAGAATCTCTAAACACACAGAAAAATAAAACACACATGGAATTGCTTACTGCTTATGGATAAAAATAAGAATAACGACATCATGAAGACTGTTATAAGCAAGCATATGATTTAAAATTAGGCAGGTCTGAGTACAACTATTAGCTTTCTTTATGAGTAGTTTAACTTGGGTATATTATTACACTCCTGTGCAACCCTATGGACTGTGGCCGACCAGTCTCCTCTGTCCATAGGATTCGCTATGTGTGAGTACTGGAGTGGATTGCCATGCCCTCCAGGGATCTTCCTGACCAGGGATCAAACCATCATCTTTTATGTCTCCTGCACTGGCAGGCAGGGTTCTTTACCAACTGTGCCACTATAGTCCCCAAATTATTTGTATCAACCATACTTTATTTTGAATTTGTCTTAAAGTTTTAAAATCTTATTACTCCTTTGAAAGAACTAAATTTGATTTCTCCTTACTCTTTCTTTTCCTCTTCTTTGTCTACCTTTCCTCTTACCTCCATATTCTATTTTTTGTATTTTATTTATTTCTTCTATGATAACTTTTCCCTCCTCTATTTTCTAAGGGTTAACGTGGTGCTTGTATAAACTTACAGATCTTTAACTTTCAATGCTTTCTTATTTTCTAAATTTTCTACATAAAGATTAAAAAAAAAAAAATCCAAGTGCTGTTTTACTTATATCACACCAGTTTTAAAACATAGTGTTGACACTGTCATTCATTTCAAAATAGTAAGTAATATTATAACATCATTCGTTTGTTTAGTATTTAACAGATATTATTTTCATTATTTTCTAACAATACATTTCACTTATAAATATCATTTATTTCAAAAAATAGCATAGTTCTGATAATAGCACTACATAAATCTAAAATACCCTGTAGGTTGTAGAAGTACTCATGAATCCCTTGGTGGTGATATGTATCAAACAACTTTTCCATGTACATTACCAGAATTTATAGAGCTATTTTTAAAATGCAGGGGATATGAAGATAAGCCATCAGATGCTATAAGATCAAAAGATAGCATTTAAATTGCTTCTGGCTATGATGCTACATTTTCAGTCCCATTGTTTTCTTATCAAAAACTTGTAATAATATTCCTCAGACTTTAGAAGAAAAAACTAATTAGATTATTTATTAAAACTATTTCTGCAGCCGGAGCTTCCCAGGTGGTGCCAATGGTAAAGAACTGTCCTGCAAATGCAGGATATGGGATTGAGTCACAGCTGAATGATCCCAGGTTTAGGAAATCCCCAATTTATAAGGGGACTAGCAGCAAACCTGCCCATTATTTCCCTGAAGAAAAGAATTATTTTGTTATCTTGATCAAGAAACAAAAATATATCTTCTGCTCCAGAAGGAGATACTCTATATTTCAAGGCTGCTATGTAAACAGCCTTGAAGTAAATAATCTGGAAACTCATATCAAAGTTTCTTCACAAGATTTTCAGAAGTGCAAGATATCCATTAAGAATTGTCTCTCAAGACTTCCCTGGCATCCAGTGGTTGGGACTTTGTCTTTCTGTGTAGGTTTGGACCCTGTTGGGGAGAATTCCAAGTGCCTCATGGCCAAGAAACCAAAATGTTGAAAAACAAACAAACAAATAACAACAATAAAAAGGAATTTTGTAACAAACAATAAAGTCTTTAAAGATGGTTCACATAACAAAATCTTTTTAAAAAATGTCTCTCAACGGGAAAATTCAGTACGTATCCATGCCCATCAATAACACTGATTACTTTTATTGCAAATCTCATGTGTATTTTACCTGGAAAGCATGAAAATTAATACAAATCCTATATATTGGGAATAAAGAATTTGACATTTATTTCTTTTTACCAAGTATGACCATTTGTCACAACAAACTGTGGAAAGTTCTTAAAGAGATGGGAATACCAGACCACCTTATCTGCCTCCTGAGAAATCTGTATGCAGGTCAAAAAGCAATAGTTAGAATTGGACATGGAAAAACAGACTGATTCCAAATCAGGAAAGGAGTATGTCAAGGCTGTATAATGTCACCCTGTTTATTTAACTCATATGCAGAATACATCGTGAGATGAAGCACAAGTTGGAATCAAGATAGCTGGGAGAAATAACAATAACCTCAGATACACAGATGACACCACCTTTATGGTAGAAAGCAAAGAAGAACTAAAGAGCCTCTTGATGAAGGTGAAAGAGGAGAGTGAAAAAGCTGGCTTAAAACTCAACATTCAAAAAACTAAGGTCATGGAATCCAGTCCCATCATCTAGTCCTTTGGACTGCAAGGAGATCAAACCAATCTATCCTAAAAGAAATCAGACCTGAATATTCATTGGAAGAACTGATGCTGAAGCTGAACCTCCAATCCTTTGGACACCTGATGTGAAGAGCTGACTCATTTGAAGAGACCCTGATGCTGGGAAAGATTGAAGGCAGGAGGAGAAGGGGACGACAAAGAATGAGATGGTTGGATGGTGTCATTGGCTCAATGGACATGAATTTGAGTCGACTCCTGGATTTGGTGATGTACAGAGAAGCCTGGTGTCCCTCAGTCCATGGCGTCACAAAGAGTTGGACATGACTGAATGACTGAACTGGTGATGATTTTGTGTATGATTTAAATGATTGAAGAATCAAGAAGTAATCACATGATTCATAACAAAGAATGACATTTATTTGTAATTTCTAAGTGAAATAATATTTATCGTTTCTCCAGAACCACGTTTTCATCTTGAAATCAGATCACATCATCTATGACATTTTACCTCTCAGAGATGGAATAAAAATAATCTAAATGAATTTTCTTCTAGTTGTAAAACCTGATATCAAGTAATAGATAATATGAATTACACATTTTCAGAAAAGAGTTGATGGCTTGATAAGAACATTTGAGCATACTTAGTACATAAATGATTAATGCATGTTGAAGTATAAATTACTGACAAAAAGCATGTCACCCGTCAGTATAATAATGCTAATTGCCCATTTCAGGAAATGATCAATGTGTAAGAATTTCCCTGACATCTTCCACAGGCCAGGCAATTGAGAGAAATCTATTTAGTCTATTTGCAATTTCCCTTTTATGTGTAAGAACTTCATTTACACCCTCTTTAATAGTAACCCCACTGATTTGCAAGCTGACTTCCTTGTCTTACTATGCAATTAGAGTCTCGTAATTTTACTTTCAAGACTACTATCTGATGATTCTCTATTGAATTTTATTCTGCATGTTTTCTAGCTTTGTTGCTACATAAAGAAAGAGATACAATGAAAGTTACCTGAATAAAGAATCTGATATGCTTGCAGGGTGCAATTCTGGGTAGGCACTTAAGTTTGCCCTTGTATGATTTCAGGGTCTTCAACTGAAACGTAAACAAGACTGAAAGCATATTCAAACTCGAATGAGTTGTACACTTAAATTATCAGAAAAAGGGATTCATTATGAATAAACAGCCACGGACTGTCTCATGGATGTCACACAATTTTCAACTATAATTTGAATGATAATTTTTTTAAATTTTTTTATACAGGATAGTTACTTTACAGTATTTTGATGGTTTTACCATATATGAGCATGAATCATCATTAAATATACATATTTCCCCTCCCTCTTGAGCTCCCCTCCCATCTTTCTCCCTATCCATCTCCTCTAGCTGGTCACAGAGCACTAGTTTTGGTCCCCTCTGTCATAGGTCACCTCCCACTGGCTATCTATTTTACACATGGTAATATCTATGTTTCAATGCTATTCTCTCATATCATTCCACCCTCTCCTTCTCCCACTGTGTCCAAAATAACTATGTCTCCTTTGCTTCCCTTCAAGAAAGATCATCAGTACTATCTTTCTATATTCCATAGATATACATTAATATACAATATTTGTCTTTCTCTTTCTGACTTACCTCACTTTGTAATAGGCACTAGGTTCATCTACCTCAGTAAAATTGATTCAGACAGGTTCCTTTTTATTGTTGAGTAGTATTCCATTGTGTATGTCTACCACAACTTCATTATCTATTCATCCGTCGAGATATCTAGCTTGCTTCTATGTCCTAGCTCTTGTAAATAGTGATGCAATGAACATTGATATGTCTTTTTCAGTTCTGGTTTCCTCAGGTTACATGCACAGTAATGGGATTTCTGAGCCATAGGGTGGCTTTATCCCTAGATTTTTGGAGAATCTCCATATTGTTCTCCATAGTGATTATATCATTTTGCATTCCCACCAACAGTGTAACAGGGTTCCCTTTTCTCCACACCCTCTCCAACACTTATTGTTGATAGACTTTTGGATGATGGCCATTCTGACCAGAATGAGATGATACATCATGTAGTTTTAATTTGCATTCCTCTAATAACAAGTGATGTTGAACTTTTCATGTGTTTATTAGCTATCTGTATGTCTACTTTGGAGAAATGTCTGTTTAGGTCTTCTGCCAACTTTTTAATTTTTTTTTTCTGGGATTGAACTGCATAAGCTGCTTGTATATTAAATCTTTGTCAGGAAAGGGAGAAAAACCAAATCAATACAATTAGAAATGGAAATGGAGAGATCACAGCAGACAACACAGAAATACAAAGGATCATAAGAGACTAATATCAGCAATTATTTGCCAATAAAATGGGCAACTTGGAAAAAATGGACAAATTCTTAGAAAAGTACAACTTTCCAAAACTGAACCAGGAAGAAATAGAAAATCTTAATAGACCTATTACAAGCATGGAAATTGAAACTGTAATCAGAAATCTTCCAGCAAACAAAAACCCAGGTCCAGATGGCTTCACAGTCAAATTCTACCAAAAGTTTAGAGAAGAGCTATCCTACTCAAACTCTTCCAGAAAATTGCAGAGGAAAGTAAACTTCCAAACTCATTCTATGAGGCCTGCATCACCCTAATACCAAAACCTGACAAAGATGCCACAACAAAAGAGAACTACAGGCCAATATCAATGATGAACATAGATGCAAAAATCCTTAACAAAATTCTAGCAATCAGAATCCAACAACACATTAAAAAGATCATACATCTTGACCAAGTGGGTTTATCCCAGGGATGCAAGGATTCTTCAATATCTGCAAATCAATCAATGTAATACACCACATTAACAAATTGAAAAATAAAAAACATATGATTATCTCAATAGATGCAGAGAAGGCCTTTGACAAAGTTCAACATCCATTTATGATAAAAACCCTCCAGAAGGCAGGACTAGAAGGGACATTCCTCAACATAATAAAAGCTATATATGACAAACCCATAAAAAAATAAATCTTTGTCAGCTATTTAATTTGTTATTAATTTCTCCCATTGTATGAGTTGTCTTTTCATCTTTCTGATAGTCTTTTTTGTTGTGAAGAAGCATTTATGTTGTTAGCTCCTGTTTGTTTATTATTGCTTTTATTTCCATTATTCTAGGAGGTGAGTCACGGAGAATCTTGCTGTTTTTTAAGACAGAGAGAGTTCTACTTATATTTTCCTTTAAGAGCTTTATACTTTCTGGTCTTACATTTAGTTATTTAGTCCAGTTTATTTTCTGTATATGGTGTTAGGAGGTGTTCTAATTTCATTCATTACACATAATTTACCAGTTTTTCCAGCACCATTTGTTGAAGAGACTGTCTTTTCTCTACTGTATATTTTTGCTTCCTTTATGAATGACAATACTAATGGCTGAAAGCTTTCAAGGATGTATTATGAGCTTAATCTGAGTACTTATTTGCATAATCTCACATTTCAAGTTTTAATGTGATTCTATAGCCATGTTATATCAGTACGTGAACCGTGAACTTCCAGTAGTTCAAGCTGGATTCAGAAAAGGCACAGGAACCAGAGATCAAATTCCCAACCTCTGTTGGATCATAGAAAAAACAAGGGAGTTACAGTAAAATATCTACTTCTTTTATTGACTGTGCCAAAGCCTTTGACTGTGTAGAAACAAAAATAACTGTGGAAAATTCTTAAAGAGATGGGAATATCAGACTACCTTACTTGCCTCCTGAGAAATCTATGAACAGGTCAAGAAGCACAGTTAGAACTGGACATGGAACAACAGACCGGTTCCATATTGAGAAAGGGGTACGTCAAGGCTGTATATTGTCACTTTGCTTATTTAACTTATACGTACACAAAGTACATCATGCAAAATGGTGGGCTGGATGAAGAAAAAGCTGGAATTAAGATTGCTGGGAGAAATATCAATAACCTCAGATATTCAGATGACACCACCCTTATGGCAGAAAGTGGAGAACTAATGAGCCTCTTGATGAAAGCGAAACAGGAGAGTGAAAAAGTTGGCTTAAAGTGCAACACTCAGAAAACTAAGATCATGGCATCTGGTCCCATCACTTCATGGCAAGTAGATGGGGAACCTGTGGAACCAGTGAGAGATTTAATTTTCTTGGGCTCCAAAATCACTGCAGATGGTGACTGCCATGAAATTAAAAGACACTTGCTCCTTGTAGAAAAAGCTGGGACAAACCTAGACAGCATATTAAAAAACAGAGAGATTCAGTTCAGTTCAGTCGCTCAGTCATGTCCGACTCTTTGAGACCCCATAAATCACAGCACGTCAGGCCTCCCTGTCCATCACCAACTCCCGGAGTCCACCAAAACCCATGTCCATCAAGTCGGTGATGCCATCCAAACATCTCATTCTCTGTCATCCACTTCTCTTTCTGCCCTAAATCTTTCTCTGCATCATGGTCTTTTCAAATGATTCAACTCTTCCCATCAGGTGGAGAAAGTTTTAGAGTTTCAGTTTCAACATCAGTCCCTCCAATGAACACCCAGGATTGATCTCCTTTAGAATGGACTGGTTGGATTTCCTTGCAGTCCAAGGGACTCTCAAGAGTCTTCTCCAACACCACAGTTCAAAACCATCAAATCTTCGGTGCTCAGCCTTCTTTATAGTCCAACGCTGACATCCATACAAGGCTGGAAAAATCATAGCCTTGACTAGACGGACCTTTGTTGGCAAAGTAATGTCTCTGCTTTTTAATATACTGTCTAGGTTGCTCATAACTTTCCTTCTAAGGAGCAAGTGTCTTTTAATTTTATGGCTGCAGTCACTATCTGCAGTGATTTTGGAGCCCAGACAAATAAAGTCAGCCACTGTTTCAACTCTTTCCCCATCTATTTGCCATGAAATGATGGGACCGGATGCCATGATCTTAGTTTCCTGAATGTTGAGCTTCAAGCCAACTTTTTCACTCTCCTCTTTCGCTTCATCAAGAGGCTCTTTAGTTCTTCTTCACTTTCTGCCGTAAAGGTGGTGTCATCTGCATATCTGAGGTTATTGATTATTTCTCCCAGCAATCTTGATTCCAGCTTGTGATTCCTCCAGCCCAGCGTTTCTCATGATGTACTCTGCATACAAGTTAAATAAGCAGGGTGACAATATACAGCGTTGATGTACTCCTTTCCCAATTTGGAACCAATCTGCTGTTCAATGTCCTGTTCTAACTGTTGCTTCCTGACCTGCATACAGGTTTCTCAAGAGGCAGGGCAGGTGGTCTGGTATTCCCATCTCTTTCAGAATTTTCCACAGTGTATTGTGATCCACACAGTCAAAGGCTTTTGCATAGTCAAAGCAGAAATAGATGTTTTTTTGGAACTCTCTTGCTTTTTCAATGATCCAGCAGATGCTGGCAATTTTATCTCTGTTTCCTCTGCCTTTTCTAGAACCAACTTGAACATCTGGAAGTACATGGTTAACGTATTGCTGAAGCCTGGCTTGGAGAATTTTAAGCATGACTTTACTAGCGTGTGAGATGAGTGCAACTGTGCGGTAGTTTGAGCATTCTTTCGCATTACCTTTCTTTGGGATTGGAATGAAAGCTGACCTTTTCCAGTCCTGTGGCCACTGGTGAGTTTTCCAAATGTGCTGGAATATTGAGTGCAGTACTTTCACAGCATCATCTTTCAGGGTTTGAAATAATTCAACTGGAATTCTATGACCTCCACTAGCTTTGTTCATAGTGATGCTTCCTAAGGCCCACTTGACTTCACATTCCAGGATGTCTGGCTCTAGGTGAGTGATCACACCATCGTGATTATCTGGGTTGTGAAGATCAGAGATATTACTTTACTGACAAATGTCCATCTAGTCAATGCTATGGTTTTTCCAGTTGTCATACATAGATGTGAGAGTTGGACTATAAAGAACGCCGAGCACCAAATAATTGATGCTTTTCAACGATGGGCACTGGAGAAGACTTTTTAAAGTCCGTTGGACTGCATGGAAATCAAACCAGTCAGTCCTAAAGGAAATCAGTCCTGAATATTCATTGGATGGACTGATGTTGAAGCTGAAACTCTAATACTTTGGCCACCTGATACAAAGAACTGACTCCTTGGAAAAGACCCTGATGCTGAGAAAGATTGAAGGCAAGAGGAGAAGGGGAAGACAGAGGATGAGTTGGTTGGATGGCATCACCTTCTTGAGGGACATGAGTTTGAGCAAACTTTGGGAGTTGGTGATGGACAAGGAGGCCTGGCACACTGCAGTCCCTGTGGTTGCAAAGAGTCAGACATGACTGAGTGACTGAACTGAACTGATAACTATACTATCTATAAGAGATATGTTTATAATTTTTAAACAAATTGCCCATGCTCAAGAACACTATAAGTTTTCTCAATGGTGGTTCATGTAAAACATACGCTGGCAAGCTTATTTGTCAGAACTAATATGTACCAACAGTATGTTGAGAAACAGAACCTATCTAATTGAAAATGACTTATCGTTGTTGAAAGTGTAATGTAATGATAAAAATTTCATAAATCTCTGGTGGTCATCAATTCTTGGGAACAATATTGTTCTCAGTTCCTAGTACTACAATTTTACTTGTAGAAAAAGTATTGAAAATAAGTCTTGTCTTAAAATACCTGAAGCCAAAAGTAAAGAAAAGAGACTGGACCTAATTACCCTCTTGAGGAAAATAGGTAAGTTTTACAGAAGCAGTTTCCAACTAAAAATTACAAAGATTTTAGTGATTGGAAATCGTAACATATAATGATGGAATACATTACTTACTTAGAAGTGATCATCATTAGAGTTATCCAAAATATACAGAAATATTGCTCACCACCATCTCCTAAGTGTTCCTTGTCAGAAGTGGCCTTGGAAATTCCTACCCAGAACTAATATTCTGTAACTTTGTGAGAGCTGATGTGTAGATTTTTAAAATTTCCCTATTCTTACCTCTTTTCACTTTGACAGAAGTAATATAAAGCAATATTATTTTCAAAACAAAGTTGAAAATAATGATAACTAGTAGGCAGAAAGTATTAAAATAATATGGTACAAAATGGATTATTATTTCATACTTTAAACTTGAATCAGTACTCTTGAAAGATACTACTATTGTATTTAAATAATCAAATTTCAGCCAATTTTTGGGAAAAGTTTTCAAGAGAAAACTTAAAAAAAAATAACCTTGAGGATAAAGGGTTTTATGAATCACTTTTACAATTTGGTCGGCAATATTAATTTAACCTTGTTGCTGATATTCAGTCTCTCAGTAATATCCAACTCTTTGCGACCCCATGAACTACACGCCAGGCTTCCCTGTCCTTCATTATCTCCCTGAATTTGTTCAAACTCACCCATTGAGTCAACGATGCCACCCATCCTCCTAATCTGCTGTTACCCTCTCTCCTCCTGCCCCCAGTCTTTCCACCATCAGGGTCTTTTCTAAGGAGTCAGCTCTTTGCATCACTTGCCAAAGTATTGGAGTTTCCGCTTCAGCATCAATCCTCCCAATGAACATTCAATGTTCATTTTCTTTAAAATTGACTGGTTTCAACTTCTTGCTGTCCAAGGGACTCTCAACAGTCTTTTCCAGCACCAAGATCAAAGCATCAATTCTTCATCACTAAGTCTTATTTATGGTCCAATTCTCACATCAGTACATGACTACAGGATAAATCATAGCTTTGACTATATGAACCTTTGTTGGCAAAGTGATATCTTTGCTTTTTAAAACACTGTCTAATTTTGTCATAGCTTTTCTTCCAAGATCCTTCCCTGATGACTCAGACTGTAAAGCGTCTGCCTACAATGCAGGGAGCCGTGTTCAATCCCTGGGTCAGGAAGATCTCCTGGAGAAGGAAATGACAACCCACTCCAGTATTCTTGCTTGGAAAATCCCATGGATGGAGGAGCCTGGTAGGCTACAGTTCATGGGGTCGCAAAGAGTTGTACATGACTGAGCAACTTCACTTTCTTTTCTTCCAAAGAGCAAGCACCTTTTAATTTTATGGCTGAAGTCACAGTCTGCACTGATTTTGAAACCCAAGAAAATAAAATCTGTTACTGTTTCCATTGTTTCCCCATCTATTTTCCATGAAGAGATGAGACTGGATGCCATGATCTTAGTTTTCTGAATGTTGAGTTTTAAGCCTACTTTTTCACTCTCCTCTTTCATCTCCATCAAGAGACTCTTTAATTTTTCTTCACTTTCTGCCATAAGAGTGGTGTCATCTGCATGTCTGAGATTATTGATATTTCTTCTGACAATCCTGATTCCAGCTTGTTATTCATCCTGCCGGACATTTCAGACTATGTACTCTGCATACAAGTTAAATAAGCAGGGTGACAATATACAAACTTGATGTACTCCTTTCCCAATTTTGAATCAGTTCACTGTTTCATGGCCTTCCCCAGTGGCTAAGTGGTAAAGAATCCACCTGCAACACAGGAGATGCAGTAGACTCAGGCTCAATCCCTGGATTGGAAAGATTCCCTGAAGAAGGGAATGGAATCCCATGGACAGAGGAGCCTGGCAGACTACAATCCATGGCATCACAAACAGTTGGACATGACTGAAGTGACTTAACATGCACACATTGTTTCATGTCTCATTTTAACTACTGTTTCTTGATCTGCATACAGGTTTCTCAGAAGGCAAGTATGGTGGTGTGGTATTCATATCTCATTAAGAATTATCCACAATTTGTGATCCACACAGTCAAAGTCTTTAGCATAGTCAAAGAAACAGAAGTAGTTGTATTCCTAGAATTACATGGCTTTTGCTATGATCCAGCAGATGTTGGCAATTTGATTTCTGGTTCCTCTGCCTTTTCTAAATCCAATTTGTACATGTGGAAGTTCTCAGTTCATGTACTGTTGAAGCCTAGCTTGGAGGATTTTAGGCATTACCTTGCTAGCATGTGAAATGAGTGCAATTTTCTGGTAGTTTGAACATTCTTTGGCATTTCCCTTCTTTGAGATTGGAATGAAAACTGACCTTCTCCAGTCTTGTGGCCACTGCTGAGTTTTCCAAATTTGCTGGCATACTGAGTGCAGCACTTTAACATCATCTTTTAGGATTTGAAGTAGCTCAACTGTAATTTCATCACCTCCACTAGCCTTGTCCATAGTGATGCTTCTTAAGACCCACCTGACTTCACACTCCAGAAATTCTTGCTGTAGGTGAGTGGCCACACCACTGTGGTTGTCCAGAAGAGAATGGCAAACTGCTTCAGCATTCTTGCCTTGAGAACCCCATGAGCAGTATGAAAAGTCAATTTAACCTACTAATCTTAAAATAAATCTGAGTTTGTAAGGAAAAGCCAAGAGGTATATAATGCTTTTTGCATATCAAGATGTATCCTCAGAGAATAATGTCTGCCATATAGCCTCCAGTGTGGCGTAAATTGTTTTACCTGTCTTATCAGATACACTTTCCTGTTTGTCTCTGCAGTCACTGCTTTCCCTCATGCACAGCCTCTGGTCCTATAATGATGTTAGATCTCTACATTGTACAAGTTCCCATAATCACTAGTTATTTTTCAGAGAGCTAGTAAGTGAAAGTTAAGAAGAATAACAAAAAGAAAATCAGCATGGTTTCACCTAAATTGACAAATCAAAACTATCTTTGTTTTAATTGAAGGTTATATTACTTATCTATTGCTCCATAAAAAATCATCTCACAATTTAGTAGCAACTTAAGACAGCAACTTTCCCTTGTACTGCAAGGAGATCCAACCAGTCCACTCTAAAGGACATCAATCCTGGGTGTTCATTGGAAGGACTGATGCTAAAGCTGAAACTCCAATACTTTGGCCACCTGATGCGACGAGTTGACTCACTGGAAAAGACTCTGATGCTGGGGAAGGTTGGGGGCAGGAGGAGAAGGGGACGACAGAGAATGAGATGGCTGGATGGTATCACCGACTCTGTGGACATGAGTTTGAGTGAACTCTGGGAGTTGGTGATGGACAGGGAGGCCTGGCGTGCTGTGATTCATGGGGTCGTGGAGAGTCAGACATGACTGAGTGACTGAAATGAACTGAACTGAACTAAGACAGCAACAGTTTCTGAGAGTGAGAATCCAGGTGTCAATTGGTTGATTCCCTGTGGCTCAAGGTCTCTTATGGTTTTGTAGTTATACTGTTGGCAGGTGATGTGGATCTACCTGAGGCATTAACTGTAGGGAAATTATCTGCCACTAAGATTACTATTAAGACTGTTGGCTGGCTTCAGTCTTTTGTTAGCTGGGTGACTTCACAGGGCTGTTCACGACATGGCAACAAACTATCCCACAACTTGGCAATTAGCTTCCACCAAGGCAAGCAATCCAAAACAGAATGAGAAAGACAAACCAAGATGAAACAATGGATTGTTATAGTCTAATATCAGAAGTTGCATGATGTCACTTCTGCTATATGTTAATAGCTATAAAGAAGTCCAGATTATACTCAAGGGGAATAGACAAGACTATGGATATCAGGAGGTGGGCATTAGTGACAGACATGCTTCTGCTGCTAAGTGCTGCTAAGTCGCTTCAGTCATGTCCTGCTCTGTGCGACCCCATAGACGGAAGCCCACCAGGCTTCCCTGTCCCTGGGATTCTCCAGGCATGGAGACAGACATGGTAGGGTCTACTTATCACCATAGTCTTCTAATATTTTAATCTCTGGGTTCCTACTTGGAGTAATCAGGATCTTTTTATAGGAATTCACAACTCTGTTTTATTAGCAACAAGGGAATCAATATTCATAGGTTCTTCCTCAAGGATGCCCACAACCTCACTACATTACTGGTGTTCATCCAAACTAAGAAGTTCAAACTTCTGTTATTAAGACACTCTGTGTTGTTACTCTTTGATATTATTTGATGGAAAACCAAACATTGGCATTGGTAAAGATTATATTTTAATTAAAAGATAAATATTTATTTTAATATTAAGAAAATATACTCTATGAACTTGACTATTTTTTGAGTATCTGTGACAGAGAAGAACAAATCTGATACCATATTGGATCTATTCCTTTAACTCTAATCTTTGTGTTCTGTGCTTAGTCATGCTAACTCTGGACCTTTTATTAAAGAAAGTTGCCATGGCCTAAAATATTCATCACAGTACTCTCTCAGTCCTCTGCTTCTCATGCTGAACCTTGAAAGGCGTATCACTTTTCCATTCAAATAAAGATTAAACGTTACAGAATAGAAAATAGTAGCTGTCTTATTAGAGCTTTACAGCAAGATTGTGACCAGACCTATGTGGATGGCTGCAAAAGCAAAGGATTTCAGAACCAATAAGTCTGCAAAACCAACCACTCCCCCTCCCCTTTTAGTATAAAAGAAGCCTGAATTCTAACATGGGTAAGATGATTCTTTGGGACACTAGTCTATCATCATCTTTGGATCTGCTGGACTTCCAAATAATATCTCCTTTTCCTCGCACCAATGCCTCATCTCTCAATGTATTAGTCTGTGTATGAGCATGGACTCCAAGACTGATCCATCTCTACACGACTTTTATTTCCATATTATTGAAATGCACTTCAGTCCCACTTTTATTGTTGGGTTCATTCTCCTTTCAGAGAAATGGAAGAATTTAAAATTTACCAGAGGAAGACAGTTCATCCCATTCTTAGATTTTCTACTAGTCTCATTCTCACTTTGGTCCCCACTCTGTATCCTCACACTATGTAGTTCCTTGTACTTTACACCCAGTATTTGTAACTTAGTTTGATATTTGCTTTGAATTCCAAATCTTTTGCTTGATTTATTATCTGCTCTTAATTGTTTATTTATGATATCCCTTTACCTGACTAGTTGAATTGGTATCTTATGCTTTAGAGACTGACACATATTATTTATTCCACATGTACTTTAGCAAGCAGAATATTGCTGCATGTTTAATAGTATTGCTACTAACAATATGTGTGGTGCTTCCCTGGTGGTTCAGACAGTAAAGAAACCACCTGCAATTCAGGAGACCTGGGTACAATCCTGGTTCAGGAAGATCCCTTGGAGAAGGGAATGGCACCCCACTCCAGCATTCTTACCGGAAGAATTCCATGGACAGAGGAGCCTGGCAGGCTTACAGTCCATAGGGCTGCAAAGAGTTGGACATGACTGAGCATAGCACAGCAACAATATGTGTAAATATTCCTATAGTTTGCAAAGCTTTATTTAACACTTTTCATATTTTATAATGACATTTATAATTATATATTAACATATTATTACTGAGTTAATTGAAATGAGGTGAAATGATACCTATATTGTAAAGTTATTTAATGGTAGAATCAATACTTAAATACAGATTTTGTCAACTGCACAATTTAAAGTTTATAAAAGTAAATGGTTCAGTTCAGTTCAGTTCAATCTCTCAGTCGTGTCCGACTATTTGCGACCCCATGAACCGCAGCACGCCAGGCCTCCCTGTCCATCACGAACTTCCGGAGTTTACCCAAACTCATATCCATTGAGTAGGTGATGCCATCTAACCATCTCATCTGTCATCCCCTTCTCCTCCTGCCTTCAATCTTTCCCAACATCAGGGTCTTTTCAAATGAGTTAGCTCTTTGCATCAGGTGGCCAAAATATTGGAGTTTCAGCTTCATTACATTAAATTCAAATATAAATTATAAAACAGTTCTATAATTAAAGCAGACTTAATTATTTTTAATTTTAGAGTCATTGCTTTTATTTTTAAAATTTTTATTGGCTTATTTTTTACCATTTTAAATTATGAAAGCATGATAGCACATTTTCCCAGTATTATCTAAGTCTCCTAATTATTTTTCTACTGATAAACAGGAACACCTAGGAGGAAACTTGTTTCAGAAAAAATTTCTTTTAAATACAGGGCTCAAAATGATGTGTCCTTGTAATAGTTTTGGTAAGTCTAGGTCTTACGTTCTGTACTGCCAAAATGCAAAGAATGTAACTTTTAGATATTTTGCTGATTTTTGAAATGCTGGCTCCCTTTAAGTGTTTGTAGCTCTGCTTCTAGTCACACGCTGCCAGAAATCTTAGCATGACATCCACTAATGATATTGCTAGAAAGAACAAAAGCTGAAGCAGGAGTCCCAGGATAAAGATTAAGGAAATGCATGGATGTGGTGAGAAGTAAACAATTTAAATTACTCTGATGAGTTCAAGAAAGTGGGTATTAGAATGTGATACTTAATCCATAAAAAATTTTATTTTAATAGTGTACATACATGTCTTCAATGGACCTTCTCAGATGCAGAGAAATGGTTCTGAGTTATTTTATTTAGGAAAGAAAAAAAAAAATCTGCACCACTATCTTCATTTAATACTTTAATCCCAGAAGCTTCTCATATACAAAATAACATTGCCAAAATTTCAAATCACTAATAGTATTTCTTTGATTACATTACATTAAAGAAAATATAGTTGTGAAACACTTCAGAGGGAGATAAAAGGGACCCATTTTTATCCAATATGTTTTCTCTTTCTCTCCTCTGTGTTGTTATTTTCAGTACCAAATTGTTAGAATGAGACTGAGTTCCTAAAAAAAAAAGAAAAAAAGATTAACCCAAATTATTTCTATAAAGGAATGAAAAGAAAATTAATCTTCATTTAGAATCCATTCTTTGCCCAGAGTCCTATGTGAGTTCTTTTTCTCTTGACAGTAGCTTTGCCACATAGATATTATCTTACAAGTTAGAAAAGTAAAGAGTATTTGAATAATGTAGTTATAACAAAGATAACAATTAGTAAAACTAAGATTTCAATAGTTTCCCTTAACACTTTCTTACCGTTTATAAGATAATACAACAAAAGGGTAGCCATAGAGGGTTATCTGTTCCTTAAGTTCTGTGAGATACAGCTTGTTTACATTTTTCTGACTGAAAGACTTAATTTTAATTTGTGGATTCATCTATAAACTATGCTATGCTAAAGTAATATTATTACAAATGAGGCAAACCTTTGAGATAAATGTTAAAATGAAGTTATCATTATTTATTGTTTTAAAATCTAACTTTTTTGCTGCTTATGGCTGGCTATGGCTAATGAGGTAATGTATCATAAGTAGAGAATAAAATAGTTGCATTTATTTGTATATGAAAAGTGTTAGTAGCTCATCCATGTCCAACTTGCAACCCCAAGGACTGTAGCCTGCCAGGATCCTCTGTCCATGGAATTCTTCAGGCAAGAATACTGGAGTGGGTGACCATTCCCTTCTATAGGTTATCTTCCCAACCCAGGTATCAAACCCAGGTCTACCACATCACAGTCAGATTCTTTACCATCTGAGCCACCAGAGAATAAAATAGTTGCATGTTATTTATATGTGAATGAAGCTTCATATATTGATTCATTTTATAGGAGATTTTTATTCAATCTGCCTTAGTCTCAAATGACTCTTTCCTTCTATACTCCTACTGTCTCTAGTCTTCCTTGATATCTCTTAAAAATGTATCAAGTCCCAGGTTATCAACTCAGACCCTTCATTCTTTGTGGAAGGTGGATTCTGCTCCTCTGTGCGTATTTACCATCCTGTTCAATGCATACTTCCATCAGTCTTCTCACTAATAAGACTGTTATCTTTTCAACACCTATGCCACGAAAAAAAAAAAAAGAAAGAAAAGAAAAAGAAACAAGCGAAAATCTCACATTTTTATCCACATTCAGTTGTGCCCGCTTCTCTTTCTATGAAATTGACCCTCTCTTTGTGCTGGCATGCTTAGTGCTTAGTTGCTCAGTCATATCTGACTCTGTGACACCATGGACTGTGGCCGTCCAGGCTCCTCTATCTATGGGATTGCCCAGGCAAGAATGCTGAAGTGGGTTGCCATGTCCGTCTGCAGAGGATCTTCCCAACCCAGGGATTGAACCCGTGTCTCCTGCGGCTCCTGCATTGGGAGGAGGATTCTTTACCACTGAGGCAAAAGGTTAATCAGCTTCTGCTCTGCATACCATATTTTCTACTTCCTTATCACCTTCCATATGTTCATCATTCTTACTCTCTTCTATCTTATCAGAACAAAAAGAATTAAACTTTATTTGATTCCAATTCATCTCACTGTAATCCCCAGTGTCCTTTTTTTTTTCCTTTAAACCTTTTACAGTTTGTTTAAAGGGTAGTATATACCCACCTTACGTTTGTTCTTCAGATCATTTCACTCTGAAAACTGTCTCCACTAAGGCATGAAATAATTCTAACCTAGGTCACCAATAACTTCCTCATTGCTAAATCTTAATACCAACTTTTATTCTTCACATTAATTAAAATCTTTGCAGCATTTCACAAACTTGTCCCTTTACCGTTATTCTCTTTGGGGTGTGTATGTGTGTGTGTGTGTGTGTGTGTGTTTGATTTCATACCATGCTTGACTTTTTTACTCAAGTATTTTTTTTTTCTTTAATCAACGTTCTTGAGTTTTGCAGATTGCAATCTCCCTTCTTTGGCACAGTCTGACTTAAAATGATATGACACCTCATGTTTTCTTAAGGAGTTTACAATTGCAAACTTTCATTTTCTCTTCCAATCATTGTACTCTTATTCATGTTATGTCTGCTTATATTACATGTCACATAATACATTGTTATTTCTTTTTGTTTAGACAATCGATTATTTTCATAGACCTAAAGATAAGAAAATATGTATTCCATATTTACTCATTTTTAAGACTATTCTCAGGGCTACTAATTTCTATCTGGTATCACATGTTTTTTCCTAAAGAATTGCCTGTAATATCTTTATAAGTTAGTTCAAGTCTTCTGAAAATGAATTTTTCTGGCTTTCTAAATTTTTTTTGCCTGAGAAAATCTTTTTTTTTAAATGTTCATTTAGAAAAATATCTTTAGTTAAAAATACTATAAAAATATAAAACATAGTATAAAAGTTTAAAAGGAACTAAGATCAAACTTATGTATTGTCATATCAATAAATTTACATGTGTTTAATTCACCTATTGAATTTCAGTTCAGATTAAACGTCACAAATCTGATTTTTTTTTTCTCTATAAGGGATGTACCTAAGACAAAATGATGCAGGAAATTTGAAAAATAGAAACATGAGCAATATCTATTAAGTATGGACAATGTCATATTGAAAATCTGAGTATTAAAAAAGGAGGAATAATGATTTTCACATCAGCCTTGTAAATGCAAACCACAAAGCATTAATTCAAACAATTAATTAGTTTGTATACAAAGAACAAATTACTATGCATTTCTAAAGTAGAATAAGACAAACTTCTATGTAACTTTGTGTAATAGCTCTAAGAAATCATGATAATTGGAAAGCATCTTGAATCACAGTATGAATAGGAGGTTACCTTAGATAACATTTAGTAAATGTGCCATCATAGTTTTATTCAGTGAAAATATAAGGTTTATTTTAAAAGATTGGCATATCAAATTTTAGATTTACACATGATAACTTTATTTTTCAAGAATAGGATTTTAAAAATGCATATCATTTCATTTGGTTTGAAGAATGACTTGAAATAATTTAGAAATACATAATGTATGACATACATTTAATATGTCAAAATTTGGAATGAGCTTCAATTTGTGAGAATCAGAATTTCCCTCTACAGATGAATAAAATATTATGTTTTGATATTTCAAAAAAGAACACTTTTCATGTTTTTTAAATTTTTATTGTGTTGCTATAAAAGCTAATATTCCTTTGTATTTAGCTGTTTGTATGACCATGGTGATTACTATCACTCAGTTATTCTAGACCAGCCATTTAGTACACAAAGAATACTAAGTCTGTTTCACCTTTAGTTCAAAACAGTATCACACAGGCTGAAGAATTACATATTCTTGAATTTAAACAAAGCAATTATTTTTCAACGTTTTAAAATAGCACCAACAGATGCTATTAGTTACATTAGTTACAGATGTATCTCTTTAAGTCATCAGTTATTCATTGTACATTATTTGTGTTACCACTTAATCAGTGTATATTATTTTACTATAGTATAGCTAGATGTGGGATTCTCAGATGGTACTATTGGTAAAGAACACCTGCCAATGCAGAAGACAAGAGACATGAGTTAGAACCTTGGGTCAGAAAGATTCTCCTGGAGGAGGGCATGGCAATCCAGGTACTTTTGCCTCAAGAATGCCCATGGACAGAGGAGCCTGGCTGGTGGACTATAGTCCATAGGGTCACAAAGAGTTAAAGTGACTGGAGCAACTCAGCCCACATGCACATAGCTAGAGGCAGAAGATATTGACTGGTTGGTAAATTAAAAATAAAAAAATAGAGGTCAAAATGTCAAAATTATTTTATAATCCAGAAATTGTACAGGATTTTAAATATTTGGCCCATATCTTTATTTGGTTACCTTTGCATGCAATGCTTGACTTTATATCAGGGTGAAATTTGTCATGATAACCATTCTCTAACTTCACTTCTATCAAAACTTCTGTGAATGTGACTGAATCAAATAGTTAATTTATTTGTAAAACCCAATTTGTCACACCATAGCACATTCCCAAAAACACCAGTCTTGAGTCTTTAAAGTCATCTAAGAGGCTGTGTAATTTGGATCTAACTACAGTTGAATAACTTAAAGAAAGTAGTAAAACACTTTGAAAAAAATATATGTGCATGTGTCACATGAAATTCTCCTGGGCACACTCAAGCTATCTTCTTTCCACCGTACTTTTTCCTGAACTCTAACTAATTGAATTCAAACTAGTTCTTCATGCCTCCCACCACCTCTCACCTCTTCCTCTCCCTTCTTCCCCCTCCCTTCTTTCTGTCCTGTTCTACGCTCTGGACAATATACACTGACATCAAATAGTGAACAAGTGGGGGATGAACTTCCTCATTATGATTCCTTTTTATAATATTTCGATCAGATATGGGAACCCATCTATATAAATATACATGTATATATAAGTATGTATGTTCCTGGGTGTGTGTGTGTGTGTGTGTGTTGTTTGTATGAAGAGAGAAACAGAGACAGAGAAAATAAAAAAATAAATGTAAAGCAGAAGTTATTTCTTTGATATCACTACTGTATGATACAATGCATAAAATAAAAAGGCAGTTTTACAAAATCTTACCTCCAACTAAAGGTACGCTACTTGGAACAAAGTTAATATTTTGTTTTCATTAAAGGTGAAGAATAGATGTGAGTCATTTTAAAAAGCGTGGTGCTACTGATTTCAAGAAAGCATTTCCAAAGCTTCACCTTTAATTTTTGAGGACCCTATAAAAATATGAAGATATAATCATATTCAACAGATAATTAAAAATAAACCATGATTTCATTAAATAGAATGTGATTGAAAACAGAATATGCATATGAAGTGAATATTTTCTGAGTGCAATTATAAGACTGTAAGTAAAATAATTTTATTAATCTAGAATCATAGCTTAAAACCAAAAATTAAAATGTTTGACAGTGTGAATTATTAAACATAAGTTATGTTATTTTACTGCAATGAACAAACTCAGAGTCTCAGTGGATTAAAAAATAGCCTATTATTCTTTTTTTTCTCACACATTTCCTTTAAGTTTAGCTTGGGGTTTTGCTTCACCTCTTCATGCCTAAAGGACCAAGTCTCAGGGTGCCTAACACTCCATGCATCCTTGATTTCTTAGGCAGGAAAATGAAATTATGCAACTCAACAGAGGCTTCTCAAGGTGCCTTCTGGGAAATATACCAGGCACTTCTGCTGACCTTTCATTTGTCAGAGCAAATCCCCTAGTCGAATCAAACTTCAAAAGTGAAAGGAAGTATAATCTGACCATGCACATGGAAGATGGAGAGCCAAAAATATATTTGAAGAACACAAATAACTAAAAGAGCAATGATCTAAATGTAAGCTGTTGAGTATCAAAAATTCAGTGCATGATTGAGGCACACATTGGCAGTAGCTGATGTGAAAAATTCAGCTGAAGACAGTTCAACAAGGTGAGACATGGGTTGAACAATCCCTATGTACTCTAACTACATTAACAGATTTTTGTCAATATGAGAAGTCACAGTCTTGTAGTCTCCCTGCCCTTCCTAGCTATCAGCTGTCAAGCAGCAGTCTTCAATATGAATACAAATTGGTAACCTCAGACTCAGGAGTCTGTGGTAGTCTTTGTCTGGGCTTAATCTTGCATCTTAAAACTTGCATCTTGTTGTCAATATTCACTTATGAAAAAGCCTCTGCTGTGGTTTTGTTTGCAGGAAAATTATCAGACTGAGAGGCAGAATAATCATTCTAAATTCATCTGGACTAAAATTCAGATATCTTATGAGACTTGATAAATCTTTCTCCCCAAAGCATTTTCCTTGAACTGAAATCTTAGCAACAGGCATGAATACTACTTCACATTGCACCTACACGTGAAAATGTCCTTATCTTTGCCAAGATTCCAGCATCAACTCTGGCAATGAAATATCTTGTCATTACTACAAAATGGAATGTGTCCTTTTTGTCTACTGATAATGTCCAGCTTGTGTTTGCACTTGGTATTTTTTTAGTTAGCAAATGCTGTTTTGAAAGCTGATCGCCGAAGAATTGATGCTTTTGAACTGTGGTGCTGGAGAAGACTCTTGAGAGTCCCTTGGACTGCAAGGAGATCCAACCAGTCCATTCTAAAGATCAATCCTGGGTGTTCAGTGGAGGGACTGATGCTAAAGCTGAAACTCCAATACTTTGGCCACCTCATGCAAAGAGTTGACTCACTGGAAAAGACTCTGACGATGGGAAAGATTGGGGGCGGGAGGAGAAGGGAATGACAGAGAATGAGATGGCTGGATGGCATCACCGACTCGATGGACATGAGTTTGAGTGAACTCCGGGAATTGGTGATGGACAGGGAGGCCTGGTGTGCTGTGATTCATGGGGTCGTAAAGAGTCAGACATGACTGAGCGACTGAACTGAACTGAATGCTGTTTTGAGGCTCTCCCTTAGAAGGAATAGGAACCCATTCTTTCAAGCCTGTTTGTTTGTCTGAGTCAAAGTTATCTATTTCTAACTTATCACCTCAATTTTTTTTGGTGGTCACTATAAACAATTACCACAAACTTGCTAGCCTGAAAAAAAAAGCAAAAATCTATTCACTCGTAGTTCTGGAGTTGAAGATAACGCTTGGTGAAAATGTGAAGACGAACTATTCAATCCCATGTCTCTGACTCTATTTCTATTGAAATACCCATAAACATTTGAGAAACAAGTGTTATCAGCATTAGAAATCAAACAAACAGAAATGTGTTCTGGAAGACAACAATTTTTATTGCTGATGAGAGCCAAAATCTTGATGGGAATTGAAGTCTCATGCACAGACAGAATAGACTTGTGGATATGGGAGGAGAAGGTAAGAGATGAGATGAATTGGGAGATTGGGACTGACATATATACACCAGCATGTGTAAAACAGACAGCTAGTGGGAAGCTGCTGTAGAGCACAGGAAGCTCAGCTTCATGCTCTGTAATCACCTAGAGGGGTGGGATGGAGTGTGGAAGGAACGTCTAAGAGGCAGGAGACATATGTGTACATGTAGCTGATTCACTTTGTTGCACAGCAGAAACTAATATACTGTTGCAAAGTAACCATACACCCATAAAAGTTTTAAAAAATGGAAATCACACAAAGCAGAAACTCACAAATTTTGTTAACTTCTGAGTCAAAGCATTTGGATACAAGGGCTTGCCAAGGAATGTGGGAAGAGGATTGCGATGCGGGAAAGGCCATTGAGCAGAGTCCTGTGCGCAGTTTGCTGCTCTGCTCGTTCTATGTACACTCCAGTAACAACTGACCTGGGAGATGTGCTCTGACATGGGTCATTTTCCAGGATATGCCGAAGCTGGTTTCCAATGACAGCAAAAATGTGATCTGGGAAAAGTGCCTTCCACAAACTGCTCTGATTTCAACAAATTTATATATTCATGCTGAGCAAACCCACTTTGGGCAGACCCACAACCTCCAGCTCTAATTCTCTCCGTCTTCCCTACAGTATTCATCCATCACTTTAATCCTGTAATGTCACCTTCCAGTATTGTATGATGTGTGCGTGATAAGTTGCTTCAGTTGTTTCCAATTCTTTGCAACCCTATGGACTGTAGCCTGCCAGCTTCCTCTGTCCATGGGATTCTCTAGCAAGAATACTGGAGTGGGTTGTCATGTCCTTCTGCAAGAGATCTTTCTAACCCAGGGATCAAACCCACATCTCTTACATCTCTTGCATTGGCAGACAGGTTCTTTACCACTAGTGCCACCTGGGAAGCAATCCTGTAACGTCACATTCCAATATTAAACCAATTCAAAACTTCCCTGTGAAAATTTTATCCCTGTATTTCTGTATTTTGTTAACATAATGGATTAGCAAGTTCCACAGAATATTAGCTACCTTTTCAAGTTTTGGATAATTAATAGATGTGATTTCCTGTCTACAGTTGCCTTCATGGTATTTAAGTTTTGCGAGGGCATAATGGAACCCTTCCATCCTTCTTGAAGACAGAAACACATGACACTTTGCATTTCACAGTTATTACTTACTTTTGATCCTATGATATAAAACTGCTTTGAAATAGCAAAAATGCATTCAGAAAATGATATAGAGTTTCTTTCTGTGTGGTCAACCATTTCAATTGTCAATGACAATGTTCAGTACACATTGTTTCTATATTTACAATACTTTCATAAAATTATTTCATTTTTAAAAAATTTATTGGAACTTCATAATGATAGGTAATCAATTGCTCTATTATCTTTTTAATTTTTTAAAAATTTTATTTTTGTTACTTATTTGTTTCTAGCTGTACTGGGTCTTCTCTGCTGCTCGGGCTTTTCTCCAGTTGCAGCAAGTGGAGGCTACTTTCTAGTTGCACTGTGCAGGCTTCTCATTGCGGTAACTTCTCTTGTGGTGAAGCACAGGCCCTAGGGTGCATGGGCTTTAGTAGATGCAGTACTTGGGCTCATTAGATGTAGCTCTTGGGCACTAGAGCACAGGCTCAATAGCTGTGACACCCAGGCTTAGTTGCTCCTTAGCATGTGGGATCTTCCTGGATCAGGGATTGAACCCATGTCTCCTGCATTGGCAGGCAGAGTCTTTATCAATGAACCACCAAAATTATCATCTTTGATAATTTACACTCTCCCCCACTCAAGCCATTATATTTTTGGTAAACGATTTCAACAGTTCTCTATTTGTAAATGGAGATTTGGAAACGAACATAGTATCATTCTACATTATTTTTTCTTATATTTCTCACTTAACAAAGCATCATGAAAATGCTTCTAAGCCTCCTGCCAAAAGAATTTTTAAAAATTGAATAATTTTCACCTTTAAGAAGTACCCAGTTTACTTAACCACTTCTTGTTGATGGATATTCCAAAAGTTCCAGGGTTTCTGATGCTACAAAAGATGCCAAAGTAACCACTGTATATTTTTTTCACGCAGTGATATTTTAATATCTTTAGAGTCGTGTATAAACTGGGATTTTTGAGTAATGGATTTACGCGTGCTCAGTTGCTTCAGTTGTGTCTGACCCTTTGCAACCCCATGGACTGTAGCCTGCCAGGCTCCTCTGCTCATGTAATTTTCCAGGCAGAAATAATGGAGTAGTTTGCCATTTCCTACTCCATGGGATCTTCCCAACCCAGGGATCAAACCCGAGTCTCTTACATCTCCTACACTGGCAGGCAGATACTTTACCAACTGCACCACCTGGGAAGCAGGCAAAGGATCTATAATTTAAGCTTAATAGCTATCATCAGATTGCTTTAAAGAACTACTTAACCAATTCACAGTTCTAATAGCAGTATGTGAGAATGCTGCTTTCCTAATATTCTTGCAAAAGCTACTGATGTTTATTCAATTTTTTCAAATGATAAAAAGTCTATTACATTTTTTCTTTTATTGAAGTTCTTTGACAGCCTCTAATATTGAGTGTTAGTCTCTCAGTCATGTCTGACTCTTTGCAGTCCCATGGACTATGGCCAGCCAGGCTTCTTTCTCCACAGAATTTTCCAGACAAGAATACTGGAGTGGGTAGCCATTCCCTTCTCCAGGGGATCTTTGCAGCCAAGGGATCAAACCTGGGACCCTGAATTACAGGCAGATTCTTTACCATCTGAGACACAAGGGAAACCTCTAATACTGGCTAATTTTTCTGAGGTCTACTGGTAGCTTGGGGACTACCTTGAATATTCAATTGCTTTCCAATTTTTTTCTTTTTATCAGACTCTATCTTTTCTCTTAATTCATAGCAGATGCTTGGACAATATAAATTATCAATTTTTTATTTCTATTAAATATTTGCTAATCACCTTTCTTTGAAGCTACATATAGTATAATTTTAAAGAACATAAAACTTTGTATAGTCAAATATGTATTTTATCGTGTCTCGGTTTATTCTCTTATTTCTAAATTTCACATCCCCTAACGCACATTTTTACTTCATTAACATTTAATCTTTACCTTGATTTTTTTAAAGTATTTAGCCATTCATACAATTTACATTCATCTCTCTCCAATATTAAATAAAATTTTAAAAACATTTTTTCAGATGTATAGCATTTTTTTTCAGCAAAAGTACTATTCTAATAGAAATGAAATACCATCATGTTATAAATTAAATCTACATGCAACCTAGAATCTAATTTTGAATTCTGCATCCTGTATCTTTTTTAAAAAAACTTTTTATTACTATTGAAATAATTTTTAACTTGCTTAAACACACGGAACCACAGACTGGTTCCAAATAGGAAAAGGAGTACCTCAAGGCTGTATATTGTCACCCTGCTTATTTAACTTATATGCAGAGTATATCATGAGAAATGATGGGCTGGAAGAAGCACAAGTTGGAATCAAGATTATCAGGAAAAATATCAATAACCACAGATATGCAGATGATACCACCCTTATGGCAGAAAGTGAAGAGGAACTAAAGAGACTCGATGAAAGTGAAAGAGGAGAGTGAAAAGGTTGGCTTGAAGCTCAACATTCAGAAAACTAAGATCATGGCATCTGGTCCCATCACTTCATGGCAAATAGATGGGGAAACAGTTGAAACAGTGGCTGACTTTAATTTTCTGGGCTCCAAAATCACTGCAGATGGTAATTGCAGTCATGAAATCAAAAGATGCTTACTCCTTTGGAAGGAAGGTTATGACCAACCTAGTCAACATATTGAAAAGCAGAGACATTACTTTGCCAACAAAGGTCCGTCTAGTCAAGGCTATGGTTTTTCCAGTGGTCATGTGTGGATGTGAGAGTTAGATTATAAAAAAAACCTGTGCACCAAAGCGTTGATGCTTTTGAATTGTGGTGTTGGAGAAGACTCTTAAGAGACCCCTGGACTGTAAGGAGATTCAACCAGTCCATCCTAAAGGAGATCAGTCCTGGATATTCATTGGTGGGACTGATGTTGAAGCTGAAACTGTGATATTTTGCCCACCTGATGCGAAGAACTGATTCTTTTGAGAAGACCCTGATGCTGGGAAAGATTGAGGGCAGGTGGAGAAGGGGACGATAGAGGATGAGATGGTTGGATGGCATCACCAACTCAATGAACATGGGTTTGGGTGAACTCCGGGAATTGGTGATGTACAGGGAGGCTTGGTTTGCTGCAGTTCATGGGGTGGCAAAGAGTCGGACATGACTGAGAGACTGAACTGAACTGAAAAATATGGTTTAATAATAATTAAAAACATTCTTCATTATTTAGCCTTTACTATAACACTATAAAATTATCTTAACTATGATCTTAAAAATTGGTAAATTTCCAGCAACAGTTTGAACTGGAAATCTAACTGGTTCAAAATTGGAAAAGGAGTTTAACAAGGCTGTATATTGTCACCCTGTTTATTTACTTATGTTCAGAATACATTATGCCAAATGCTGGGTTGGATGAATCACTACCTGGAATCAAGATTAGCAGGAAAAATATCAGCAAACAGAGATATGCAGATGATACCACTCTAATGACAAAAGATGAACAGGAACTAAAGAGCCTCTTGATGAGGAGGAAGAGAGTGAAAAAGCTGGCTTGAAACTCAACATTCAGAAAACTAAGATCATGGCATCTGGTCCCATTATTCCATGACAAATAGATGGTAAAAGGGGAAGTAGTGAAAGATTTTATTTTCTAGGTCTCCAAAATCACTGCAGGGTTTTTCCAATGAATCCTCTACAATCTGTTCTAAAGGGAAGCAGACCATATGCAGTGACACACACATAAGACACAGGTGGCCATAAGCTGTGGTTCCATCATCTCTATTGCATTTATTTATTTATTCATACATGGAATATCATTTTTCTTACTTGTTGTTTTTCAGTTGCTAAGTCCTGTCCAGCTCTTTGCTACACTATGGACTGCAGCATGCCAGGTCTCCCAGTCCCTCATTTTCTCCCAGTTTGTCCAACCAAGTTTATGTCCACTGAATCAGTGATGCAATCCAAACATCTCATCCTCTGCCACCCCTTTCTCCTCCTGCCTTCAATCTTTCCCAGCATGAGGATCTTGGCCAATGAGTCAGTCATTTGCATCAGGGGGCGAAAGGATTGGGGCTTCAGCTTCATCATCAATCAGTCTTTCCAGTGAATATTCAGGGTTGATTTCCTTGACTTAAAAATGGAGGTATAAACTAGAGTTGCATAATTTCGCTTTCTGTCAGCTCTTTGTATTTATCACATCATATATGCAATTATTGGAAATGGCACCCCACTCCAGTATTCTTGCCTGGAAAATCCCATGGACGGAGGAGCCCGGTGGGCTGCAGTTCATGGGGTCGCTAAGAGTCAGACCCGACTGAGCGACTTCACTTTCACTTTTCACTTTCATGCATTGGAGAAGGAAATGGCAACCCACTCCAGTGTTCTTGCCTAGAGAATCCTAGGGAAGGGGGATCCTGGTGGGCTGCCATCTATGGGGTCGCATAGAGTCGGACACGACTGAAGTGACTTAGCAACAGCACATGCCATTATATGTTTTATGATCTTCACAAGATCAATTGTGTGGGTTACTGTCCATGGGGTCACAAAGAGTTGGATAGGACTTAGCGAGTAAAGAACAACAAAGACTCAATTTTACATATACTCAATTTAGAGGTGGTTTTATTATTTTCAGTTTCTCCAAGTAGACTACATATACAGAAAATGTTTCAAATTTCTGTTTATAATTTTTAACGATGGCTGTATATTTTTAACCACTATATATAGTAAAAACCTGGGTCTCCATGGCAAACACATTGTCAGTTTGCTTCAGTTCAGTTCAGTTGCTCAGTCAAGTCCAACTCTTTGCGACCCCCTGGACTGCAGCACCCAGGCTTCCCTGTCCATCACCAACTCCTGGAGTTCGCTCAAACTCATGTCCATTGAGTTGATGATGCCATCCAGCCATCTCATCTTCTGTCACCCCTTCTCCTACCACCTTCAATCTTTCCCATCATCAGGGTCTTTCCCAAGGAGTCAGTTCTTCCCATCGGGTGGCCAAAACATTGGAGTTTCAGCTTCAGCATCAGTCCTTCCAGTGAATATCTAGGATTTATTTCCTTTAGGATATACTGGTTGGATCTCCTTGCTATCCAAGGGACTCTCAAGAGGATTCTTTTGAACACCACAGTTCAAAAGCATCAATTCTTCAGTGCTCAGTTTTCTTTATAGTCCATCTCTCACATCCATACATGACTACTGGAAAAACCATAGCTTTGACTAGATGAGCCTTTGTTGGCAAAGTAATGTTTCTGCTTTTTAATAGGCTGTCTATGTTGGTCATAGTTTTTCTTCCAAGGAGCAAGCATCTTTCAATTTTGTGACTGCAATCACCATCTGCAGTGGTTTTGGAGCCCCCTAAAATAAAATCTCTCACTAGTTCCATTGTTTCCCCATCTATTTGCCATGAAGTGATGGGACCAGATGCCATGAATATTGAGTTTAGGCCAACTTTTTCACCCTCCTCTTTTAATTTCATCAAGAGACTCTTTAGTTCTGCATATTCTGCCTTAAGGGTTGTGTCACCTGCAGATCTTAGGTTATTGATATTTCTACAGACAATCTTGATTCTAGCTCATGCTTCATCCAGTCCAACATTTCTCATGATGTACTCTGCATATCCATTAAATAAGCAGGGTGACAATATACAGCCTTGATATATTCCTTTCCCAGTTTGGAACCAGTCTGTTGTTCCATATACAGTTCTAAGTATTTGCTTGGTCACAAGAAAAATTAGCAAGATTATCCTTAGGCCAAGTGCAATGGGACAAATTGCTCCTGTCTCTCATTTCAGTGCTAACCCCTCTTCCCACCCTCCGTGGTCCTTCATTAAGCTCCTTCCATACTCCTCCTCACTCTCATGAATTTTTCTCTCTCTTTTCATGTAATATTTACTCTAATGAAACTGAAATGAACATAGGAGAGAATTCATTTTCAGCGCAGTCATTTGAAGAGTAGCATTTACTTCTTGAAAGGAAAGTTATGACCAAACTAGAAAACATATTAAAAAGCAGAGACATTACTTTGCCAACAAAGGTCCGTCTAGTCAAGGCTATGGTTTTTCCAGTGGTCATTTATGGATGTGAGAATTGGATGTGAAGAAAGCTGAGCGCGGAAGAATTGATGCTTTTGAACTGTGGTGTTGAGGAAGACTCTTGAGCATCCTTTGGACTGCAAAGAGATCCAACCAGTCCATCCTAAAGGAGACCAGTCCTGGGTGTTCATTGGAAGGACTGATGCTAAAGCTGAAACTCCAATACTTTGACCACCTCATGCGAAGAGTTGACTCATTGGAAAAGACCCTGATGCTGGGAGGGATTGGGGGCAGGAGGAGAAGGGGACGACAGAGGATGACATGGCTGGATGGCACCACCGACTAGATGAAGGTGAGTTTGAGTGAACTCTGGGAGTTGGTGATGGACAGGGAGGCCTGGAGTGCTGTGATTCATGGGGTTGGAAAATGTCAGAGAGGACTGAGCGACTGAGCTGAACTGAACTGAGCATTTCACAAAACTCAGAGCCCAAAGGTGCAGGTGGAAACACAGACACAAAACTGAACAATATCTGAGGAGATACATTTTTTTTTTTAAAGTTTGCCTTTTCTCACTCAAAAGAGCAAAGAATGATTTTCTAAATTATAGTAAAAATCAGAATGGAGGATTTTGACATTAATTTTCTCTGTTAGGCCTTGCATCTCAAAATGCAATAATCTCTATAATACACAATGATTCCCTTTTCAGTGCTTTTAAAATTAGTAGTCCCTTTAATTTGCTGTGTGTAAAATATCTTTATCATCCTCACAATGACCCACATTATGTTATTTTGGAGCCAGTAAACAAAGTGGAAAACAATGAGTCACACATGCTGACACTGAATCATAAACTCCAAGCAGATTCCTCTACTGAGTCACAGGGCTTCCTTGGCTGTGACATTTCCAACAGAAATTCCCTAGGATATTTCAAATATAAAATTTCTAAAGTGATTTCCACTGCTCATTTTTCCTCCACTTTTTTCCCCACTTTTATTTTTACCTTTGAAGCTCATTCAAAGGTCATCATTGTCTGACTAGTTTTGTTTTCCTGTTTTGTCAAAAAACGTTAATAATATGTAATAAAGGATCAATTTCTCATGAAGGCCTATTAATACAAGTACTTTAAAGAATGTGCAGCACAGATTAAATAGACCCTACAAATGAATATGAATGAAGAGAGGTAAAGGGGAGACAAGTCCAATAGCACCCCCACCAGAATTTTCTCAATTAGACATTATTCTTGGACATCAAGCATTTTGAATGTTTTGAAATATAACAATTGATATTATTCCCTTTCCTTCAAATTCAGTATTGAATAGCTTTCCTCAGTGAGAATTTCAGATTTATATATTTTCTGAGGTTTAGAATTATTCCACAAAGTTTAGAAGTATATTTATTAATATGTATAGGAATGTGAGATCATTTTATGAGAAGTTAGAGAAGAGACATGCCCTTTCCTTTATAGCATTGAAGTACCTATAAATGTCCCAGCTGGGTGGGAGTAAGTTGTTTACAAAACTCTTGCATACAACTTAGAAAACAGAACCTGCATATGATACAAATGGGGACTCAAGTCCTCCTGGAAAGTATTAAATTACTTATTCTGGTGCATCTAATCTCTATTTGAAGACTGTAATTTCTCTAAAGCGTGTCCATAAACCAAATTAACTCCAACTGATGCTTCAGATGAGAAGCTGTGTTTATGTGTTTATGCTTAATAATGTCTTCAGCTCTGGGTGAAAACACCCACCTGGGCAAGCTCATTTCCACCTCTGCCTCCCTATGTAAGTTAATTATGTAACTAGAGTAAAACCTGGCCCACCATTCAGAGAATGTTTGTCTAAGTAAACACCACATCCTATAAACTCCTACAATCTTCTGACTTCCTGTTATGTATGTACTAAAGTAAGTCTCACTACTCAGGCTTTTCAACTTATGCTGTGTTTAATTTATTTTTATTGTATTTTATATAACTGCTCTTTGATGCATTTGACAAAATTTTCAAGTCTTTAAACTGTAAAAATTGATGCACACTTATATCAAAATTTGCAAAATTCAGAATATTATTGCAAATAATACATAAAACTCTTCTATCAATTGAAGAGATCTTAATTTCAGAGTTTGTCCAGTCATGAACCTTCCCTGTCCCTTTTTCAAAATACTGCCTACCCACCTCCTTCCCACCCTTTCTTTCATGTTCTTTCTCGCTCTCTTCTCTGTCATTTTCTTCTTTTTACACATCTTTTTCTTGCAATATTTTTCTTTCTTGGACATTCTTTAATTTTCTTTCTCAATCACATTGTTGGTGTTTTCTCTCTCTGTCTCTCCCTGACTCTACACACACACACAGACACGTGTACAAACACACAAGATTACCACTTATGTTGAAGAACTACATTTGCCTTCATAAAAACCCTTATCATTTCTTTTTGGGGTTACATCTAGATATTTTAATTTTTACGTTGCTACTTTTAGTGGAATAACCCACTCAGTTTGTCTTCTAAACTGCATTTTGTGATATGTTTGAAAACTGTTTCTTCTTTAAAAGTACTTTTTATTGAAGTATACATACTTTAACAATGTTGTGCTAGTTTCTACTATACAGCAAGGTGAATCAGCTCCACGTATATATATATCTCCTTTTTAACATTATTATCCCATTTGGATAATCATAGGGCACTGAGTAGAGGTCCCTGAGCTCCACGGTAGGTTCTCATTAGATAACTATATTTTATACATGGTGTCAATGGAAGGAAAGTTATGACAAACCTAGATAGCATATTAAAAAGCAGAGACATTACTTTGCCAACAAAGGTCCGTCTAGTCAAGGCTATGGTTTTTCCAGTGGTCATGTATGGATGTGAGAGTTGGATTGTGAAGAAAGCTGATCACCGAAGAATTGTTGCTTTTGAACTGTGGTGCTGGAGAAGACTCTTGAGAGTGCCTTGGACTTCAAGGAGATCCAACCAGTCCATTCTAAAGGAGATCAGTCCAGAGTGTTCATTGGAAGGACTGATGCTAAAGCTGAAACTCCAATACTTTGACCACCTCATGTGAAGAATTGACTCACTGGAAAAGACTCTGATGCTGGGAGGGATTGGGGGCGGGAGGAGAAGGGGACGACAGAAAATGAGATGGCTGGATGGCATCACCAATTCAATGGACATGAGTTTGAGTGAACTCCGGGAGTTGGTGATGGACAGGGAAGCCTGGCGTGCTGTGATTCATGGGGTCGCAGAGAGTCGGACACGACTGAACGACTGAACTGAACTGAACTGAACTGAAATATATCCATGCATAAGTGTGTGTGTGTTTGTGTAGAGTAAGAGCGAGAGAGAGAACACCAACAAATGAGACTGCGTAAGAAAACTAAAGGATGCCCAAGAAAGAAAAATACTGCGAGAGAAAAATATGGAAAAAGAAATGTTTCTGATGATATAAAACATCCTGAGCTACTTTCCTTTAGATCCTATGATTTAACGTAAAAGAGAATTATTCAGTAGAAAACCATTTGAGCTGGTACTCTTATAAAGCAACAGTTAGAACTGGACATGGAGCCATGGACTGGTTCTGAAATGGGAAAGGAGTACATCAAGCCTGTATATTTTCACCCTACTTATTTAATTTATATGCAGAGTACATTATGCGAAATGTCAGACTGGATGAAGCACAAGCTGGAATCAGGATTGCAGGGAGAAATATCAGTAACCTGAGATATGCAGATGACACCACCCTTATGGCAGAAAGTGAAGAGGAACTAAAGAACCTCTTGATGAAAGTGATAAAGGAGAGTGAAAAATCTGGCTTAAAGCTCAACATTCAGTAAATTGAAATCATGGCATCTGGTCTCATCACTTTGGGCAAATACATGTGGAAACAATAGAAACAGGACAGATTTTATTTTCTTGGGCTCCAAAATCATTGCAAATGGTTATTGCAGCCATGAAATTAAAAGACGCTTGATGGACAGGGAAGCCTGGCATACCCCACAGTACATAGGGTCACAAAGATTCAGACACAGCTGAGCAACTAAACTGACTGACTGCTCCTTGGTTGAAAATTGTAAGAAATCTACACAGCGTATTAAAAAGCAGAGATATTACTTTGCCAACAAAGGTTCGTCTATTCAAAGCTATGGTTTTTCTGGTAGTCATGTATGGATGTGAGAGTTGGACCATAAAGAAAGCTGAAAGCCAGAGAATTGATAATTTTGAACTGTGGTGTTGGAAAAGACTCTTGAGAGTCCCTTGGACTGCTAGGAGATCAAACCAGTCAATCCTAAAGGAAATCAGTCCTGAATATTCTTTGGCAGGACTGATGCTGAAGCTGAAGCTCCAATACTTTGGCCACCTCATGTGAAAAACTTACTCATTGGAAAAGACCCTGATGCTGGGAAAGATTGAAGGCAGGAGGAGAAGGGGACACAACAGAGGATGAAATGGTTAGATGGCATCAACAACTTGAGTTTGAGCAAGCTCTGGGAATTGGTGATGGACAGGGAATCCTGGTGTGCTGCAGTCCATGAGGTTGCAAGAGTCAGACAAGAGTGAGCAACTGAACTGAACTCATAAATATGTAAGTCAATCTTAGATTCTCTGCCAAGATTAGACAAAGAAACATACATACATATAACTATGGCATGCACATGCATGCTCAGTGACTTCAGTTGTGTCTGAGTCTTTGCGACCCTAGGGACCAGAGCCCACCGGACTCCTCTGTCCATGGGATTTTGTGGCAAGAGTACTGGAGTGGAATGCCACACCCTCCACCAGGGGATCTTCCCAACCCAAGGATGGAACCCGTGTCTCCTGCCTCTTCTGCATTACAGGCAGTTTCTTTACTGCTCAGTCACTGGAGAAACCTACATCTAATGTATGCCATATTTATAATGGACAATATTACATTCATGGTATTGATTGATTTACTTACAATTGTCTTTATTTTTAAATTTTGCATTCACCAATATTCTCTTCCTTTCTCTGATATTTTTAGGCTGATACAGTTTCTTTTGTTTCAGTTTTTCTTTTTATTTTATTTCAAACTTAAAATTATGTTTTCTTTCCAACAATTGAAATTTCATTAAAATGTGACTAGATTCGACTATATTTTCAATGCTACCCAAAATTAGTCTGTGTATAAAAATCTGGGCAATTATCCATCATTTATATCTTTAAATATTCCCTCTTGCCCATTCTCCATTCTCTTCCCATACAAATGAGAGTGTTCCCAAGATAAAAGCCACAGTCTTTTAAAAAAAATTATGGTTTCAGCAATGGCATTCTATCATTTCCATGGTACTCTATTTTATTAAAAGTCAAATAAGTCTAATAAGTCAAATAAGCCTAATAATATCTGCCTAAACTCAAGGGATAGATATCACACAAGGACACAAATTCAGGATACAGTGATCATTGGGGAATCATTATAGAGGTTGCCTACCACAATAATTAACACACTGAATATTAATTTCCCTGAAATACATGGCTCATTCACATATTCTTGAATTTATAAAATTGATTTTTTGCAGCTTATCTGATCAAATGTACAATAATTTTATTGTAAAAGGAAAAAAAATCAATTTCAGATGTTTAGATTAAAAAGTTTCACAGGTAGCAAGTTAATACTATTGCATAAACTATTCATATCATGTCTTTGTTTTTAACAGATCTGATCTCTCAAATGCTGAGGGAATTTTATTATTCTTGGCAAATATCAGATATTCACAAAGGCACAGTTGTATCGCTGAAAGCATCAGATTTTCTTAATATCATGTATTTCACTTGTGGGAGAGTAATTTATTTAGATATTAATTTGTGTCCTGTTCACCAACTCCCCAGGCACACACCTCCTGCCATTCTCTGAAAGAAACCACAGAATAAACCTGAAGATGCTTTACAGTAACTTGAAACTTCTGATGAAAGGCCTAAGACCGAATTTAGTTTAGTTTCACTAGTGATTTATTTCTAGCACAGAGGACATAAAAGTATATTCATGATCAGATTTGTGGGAATATTAAGTCCACTGTAACATCTGTTGAAATAAATGAATGGAAAATGTATAACAAACTCTAATAAGGACAAGAAGACACAGGGTGTGGTGAATGCACCTTGGACCTAGCGAGTAGGGCCTGTGGCTCCGAACAATGACCATATCAGTGATGATGTTTATTATAATTTGAGATCGAAGATCAGGGACTTCCCTGGTGGTCCAGTAGCTAAGACTCCACACTCCCAGTGCAGGGAAGTCAGGTTAGATCCTTGGTCAGGAAACTAGATCCTACATGCTGCAATTCAGAGTTTACATGCTGCAACAGAAAAAAGACCCCATGTACCTCAACTAAGAGCTGATGCAGCCAAATATATAACTAAATTTATACATAAATATTTATTAAACAAATATTATTTAAAAATCTAAGAACTTAAAATTGGGATTGAAAAATCTCATAATGACAGATTTAAATTTTCATAAGACTGTTCAGGTGCACGCACACTGTCAACTTTGTTTGGTTTATGTTATTATTCTTTTGACCATGATACTTTAGCTCTCCTGTGATTCCAGTCCAAGAATCACTTCTGTTACATAAATGGAGTTTTATCTAAAATTGCAATTATTTCAAAGAACTACAAGGAGAATGCCCAGTCAGTCATTAAAGTTGGCATATTTTGAGACAATGAATATGACCCTCTCAGTCGGTAAAGAATCTGCTTGCAATGCAGGAGACCTGGGTTCAGTTCCTGGGTCGGGAAGATCGCCTGGAGAAGGAAATGGCAATCTACTCCAGTACTCTTGCCTGGAAAATCCCATGGACAGAGGAGCCTGTTAGGCTACAGTCCATGGTGTCGCAAGAGTCAGACATGACTTAGCGACAAAACCACCACCACCAAAAATATAATTGGGAATACATTTCTAAAATACTAAGTATGTCCCTTTAAATATGTTTCAGTCTATCTTTTGCTTATTCTTAACTGTGGATTTAATAAGTGAAATATTAAGGAGGAAATCATGATAAGATTTTGCTAATAAATCTGAGTAATTTTGATTAATAGAGTGTTATAAAATGGTATAAACTTAAGTGGTTGGACTAGTTTCCTATTGTTGCTGCTACAAAGTACCACCAATTTGGTAGCATCTTACAGTTCTGTAGGCTAGAAAACTCACTGGGCTAAAATCCAGGTGTTGGCAGGGCTTTGTTCCACTTTGTCAGTTCTAGGAGAGAAGTCTTTTCTTGGCCTTTCTGGCTTTTAGAGACAGCATCCATTCCAAACCTAGTGGCCTTCCTCCTCCAACTTCAGAACCAACAAGAAAAGGTGAAGCCCTGTCCGCAGGGTATCACTCTGACCTCTGCTCCTGTCCTCCTGTCTTTTCTGACTTGAACACTTCTGCCTCCGTCTGCACTATTGAAAACCAGTGTGATTACTTGGGGCCCACCAGGATAATCCATGATAATCTCCCTATTTATTTTATTTCATTCTTTTTTATCAAAAAATAGAGTTTTATTAAGGCAATGTGACATAGTGGCATAAAGCACTACACCATTTGACAGGGCATCCTTTCAAAAGTAAGCCCCAGCATACAATTACGTAGCTTCTCCACTAATCCTTATTGTCTTTGGCTACTTAATTTAATCCCAACAATTGAGTAAAATGTTCTTTTCACCATACACTGAACATTCACTTCAGTTCATCATAGAAGCTCTTCTGAATGTAAGAATGGAGTCAGGTGCTTGGCTGACAGTCACTAGTTCAGTTCAGTTCAGTTCAGTTCAGTCGCTCAGTCGTGTCCAACTCTCCGCGACCCCATGAATCACAGCACGCCAGGCCTCCCTGTCCATCACCAACTCCCGGAGTACACTCAAACTCATGTCCACAGAGTCGGTGATGCCATCCAGCCATCTCATTCTCCGTCGTCCCCTTCTCCTCCCGCCCCCAACCTTTCCCAGCATCAGAGTCTTTTCCAGTGAGTCAACTCGTCGCATGAGGTGGCCAAAGTATTGCAGTTTCAGCTTTAGCATCAGTCCCTCCAATGAACATCCAGGATTGATCTCCTTTAGAATGGACTGGTTGGATCTCCTTGCAGTATAAGGGACTCTCAAGAGTCTTCTCCAACACCACAGTTCAAAAGCATCGATTCTTCGGCGATCAGCCTTCTTCACAGTCCAACTCTCACAACCATACATGACCACGGGAAAAACCATTGCCTTGACTAGACGGACCTTGGTTGGCAAAGTAATGTCTCTGCTTTTTAATATACTATCAAGGTTGGTCATAACTTTCCTTCCAAGGAGCAAGCGTCTTTTAATTTCATGGCTGCAATCAGCATCTGCAGTGATTTTGGAGCCCAAAAAAACAAAGTCTGACACTGTTTCCACTGTTTTTCCATCTATTTCCCATGAAGTGATGGGACCAGATGCCATGATCTTTGTTTTCTGAATGTTGAGCTTCAAACCAACCTTTTCACTCTCCTCTTTCACTTTCATCAAGAGGCTTTTGAGTTCCTCTTCACTTTCTGCCATAAGGGTAGTGTCATCTGCATATCTGAGGTTATTGATATTTCTCCCAGCAATCTTGACTCCAGCTTCTGCTTCTTCCAGCCCAGCGTTCCTCATGATGTACTCTGCATATAAGTTAAATAAGCAAGGTGACAATATACAACCTTGACGTACACCTTTTCCTATTTGGAACCAGTCTGTTGTTCCATGTCCAGTTCTAACTGTTGCTTCCTGACCTGCATACAGGTTTCTCAAGAGGCAGGTCAGGTGGTCTGGGATTCCCATCTCTTTCAGAATGTTCCACAGTTTATTGTGATCCACACAGTCAAAGGCTTTGGCATAGTCAATGAAGCAGAAATAGATGTTTTTCTGAAACTCTCTTGCTTTCTCCATGATCCAGCGGATGTTGGCAATTTGATCTCTGGTGCCTCTGCCTTTTCTAAAACCTGCTTGAACATCTGGGAGTTCACGGTTTACATATTGCTGAAGCCTGGCTTGGAGAATTTTGAGCATGACTTTGCTAGCGTGTGAGATGAGGGCAATTGTCCGGTAGTTTGATTATTCTTTGGCATTGCCTTTCTTTGGGATTGGAATGAAGACTGACCTCTTCCAGTCCTGTGGCCACTGCTGAGTTTTCCAAATCTGCTGGCATATTGAGTGCAGCACTTTCACAGCATCATCTTTCAAGACTTGTAATAGCTCAACTGGAATTCCATCACCTCCACTAGCTTTGTTAGTAGTGATGCTTTCTAAGGCCCACTTGACTTCACATTCCAAGATGTCTGGCTCTAGGTCAGTGATCACGTTATCGTGACTATCAGAGAAACCCAAATAAGACGGTAGGTATTGCTAGGGGGCACCAGAGGGCAGACAAACTGAAATCATAATCACAGGAAACTAGCCGATCTGATCACATGGACCACAGCCGAATGTGGTCCACTGGAGAAGGGAATGGCAAACCACTTCAGTATACTTGCCTTGAGAACCCCATGAACAGTGACAAAGGGCAAAATGATAGGATACTGAATAAGGAATTCCCCAGGTCGGTAGGTGCCCAGTATGCTACTGGAGCTCAGTGGAGAAATAACTATAGAAGGAATAAAGGGATGGAGCAAAAGCAAAACCAATACCCAGTTGTGGATGTGACCAGTGATAGAAGCAAGGTCCGGTGCTGTAAAGAGCAATATTGCATAGGAACCTGGAATGTTAGGTCCATGAATCAAGGCAAATTGGAAGTGGTCAAACAGGAGATGGCAAGAGTGAACGTCGACATTCTAGGAATCAGTGAACTAAAATGGACTGGAATGGGTGAATTTAACTCAGATGACCATTATATCTACTACTGTGGGCAGGAATCCCTTAGAAGAAATGGAGTAGCCATCATGGTGAACAAAAGAGTCCGAAATGCAGTACTTGGATGCAATCTTAAAAAAAAAAATGACAGTCACTAAGTATCTCAATATTCTGGTTTCATACCTGCTCCATGGCCATGGTGCCCGATTCACTGAGCAGCTACCTGACCAAGTGTCCCTGGACCCCAAAACCTGGGAGGGGATAGGGGAGGAGTGTCCCAAGATGGCAAAGAGGCTGAAAGAAATGGAACCAAGACTCTTCATCAGGAGTGTCCATGGTGACCTTAGCTCCCCCTCTTAGGCATGACATACAGACACTTGGGCTCTTCTGTCTGGTGGCCAATATGGGCTGCACCTGGGCTGAATGGGCTACTGTGAAACACACAGGTACCAGTTCAGATCTGAGTAACAACAGCCAAGGTAACTCTGCCCACATGACTCTAAGCCCTTTGTAAAAATAACAGAGTTACTTCTCAAAATCATAAGGTGGGTATTATCATCACCCTCCAGTTAGCATCACAAAGAGAGCTCATTTATTTGCTAAAGTAGATCCAGGATTTGATTCTGTTACCAAGTGCAAGCTGGCTGTTCTCACCGTGAGATAAGCTGATAAATCCAGGAGACGAGGTGTTGAGACAGGACTTTATTTGAAAAGTGAGCTGACTGAGGAGATGGCAGACTAGTGTCTCAAAATAAGCCATCTTGTTGAGGTCTGGATGCCAGGTTCTTTTGTGGATCAGAGATGGGGAGAGGTGAGGAAACAAAGTAAAAAGACCATTTAATTCCTGCAAGTATGTCCGAGAATGGCAAGCCTCAAGCAGGGGGATGTGTTAGTTTCACTTCCTTAAAGTCCTTAACAGGTGGGCAGGTTCAGATTATCTCACTGAGGCAGGCCACTGTTATTCAGTCGTCTCCATCTCTGAGACCCCATGGACTGCAGAACATCAGGTTTCCCTGGCCTTCACTAACTCCCGGAGTTTACTCAAACTCATGTCCATTGAGTCATGATGCTGTCCAAAAATCTCATCCTTTGTTGTCCATTTCTCCTCCTGCCTTCAATCTTTCCCAGCATCAGGGTCTTTTCTAAAGAGTCAGCTCTTCGCATCAGCTGGCCAAAGGATTGGAGCTCCAGCTTCAGCATCAGTCCTTCCAATGAATATTCAGAGTTGATTTCCTTTAAAATAAGGGTTAAAGTCACAGATCCAGGATGGAATAAAGATTTCCCTTTCCAGTTACAAACCCAGGTTTCTTTGCTCCAAGTGATGCACCCAAAGGGCTAGGGGAATGGGATGGAGCTCCCTGTCCAGCGTGCATGTGTGCTAAGTTGCTTTAGCTGTGTCTGACTCTTTGCCACACCATGGACTGTAGCGCACCAGGCTCCATTGTCCATAGGATTCTCTAGGCAAGAATATGGTGGATTCTTTACCACTAGCACCACCTGAGAAGCCCTGGTCAGCAGACAAAGCCAAGACACAGGCAAGGTGAGGCAGTTTTGACCCTCCCAGAAGCTGGCCCAGCACAGCCAGGCTCTGGCCTATGGCTCCCCAGGCCTGGCAGGGGCTCTCTATTGCAGAGTGGCCCAGGCTTGCCCTCTGCCTGCTTCCCTAGTCTTCCCTGAGCCGAACTCTTTCTCCTGCCAGCCCTGCAGCTCTGAATTTTATTCATTCATTGGACACTTCCTACCCCAGTAAATCAAGTGTGCATGCTAAGTCAATAGCCAGGCTCCTCTGTCCATGGAATTCTCCAGGCAAGAACACTGGAGTGGGTTGCCATTTCCTTCTCCAGGGGATCGTCCCAATCTAGGGATCAAACCTATGTCTCATGTCTCCTGCATTGGCAGGAAAATCCTTTATCATTAGTGCTACCTGGGAAGCCCTATTAAACCAGGCAGTCCTGAATCACCTAGTTCTCAGCTCCTTACCCGCCTTGAGAACCATGGAGACTTGTAGTTTCCATACAAGGAACATAACAGCTGCCTCTGCAGGGCAGGATGGTTCCTTCACTCTGCACCCATAGCTTCCTCTTTCTTGGAGAAAAATAAACGGTTTGAGTTACCAAACAAAACCTGGGTTTGCTTACATGTGTGGTAAAGCCAATCTACTGATGCCAGGTTTCGGTGAAGGAAAGCACAGTGTTTATTATAGGACTCCAACAAGGAGTCCAGGGAAAGTAGTGCTGGAAAAGTGTGAAGGTTTCAGGAAAGCATTTTGAAAGGCCAGGTGAGGAAAGGGGATCACAGGGTATGTGGTCAGCTCTTGCACAATTCTCTGATTGACTGATGGTGGGGTAGCAGGATGGTGTCACAGGGGTTTACATTATCAGTCCTTAGGCTCCAGGAGGCCTGGGGCTGTGTGCTCATGGTCATCAAGTAGTTAAAGTTTTCCTTTTGGTGGAGGTTTTCACATCTGTAAAACAACTCAAGAAATGCACTTCAGACACTGTCATCTAGGTACAAGAGCCAAAGCAGAGGCTTAGGGAAGGCCTGGTAGGGTCCTGCTCTATTACATTAGTGACCCTCTATCCTCACCTCTTAGCAACCTACTGCAAAGGCAGGAGTCCAACCCTGAGAGCAGCTGCCTACTACTGTACCATCACCATCCAACTGTACCATCACCACCCACCCAACTCTATTTAACAGACCCTATTTCTGTTTTAGGCTGGGTGTCTTCATTTTGTGGAATAGGAAATGGCAACCCACTCCAGTATTCCTGCCTGGAACATTCCATCGACAGAAGAACCTGGCAGGTTGCAGCGCAGAGGGTTGCAAAAGTTGACGACGATCGAGTGACTAAGCATGCATGCAAGCAAGCCTACATGTCTGCATTTTGAACCCCAGGTTCAGCTTCTCCACTCTCCAGGCCAGTTCTGGGACCAGCTGTTCTGCCTGAGGTGGACTCTGGGAAGCCAGAGGGACTGTGAGAAGGCACTGGGGCCACAGGGACCACAACACCCCTATCACACCCTCTTCTTGCCATAACAGCAGATCTGAGACCACCGAATCTTGAAGTCAGCCAATTAGCAGCCTACTTCAATGTTGTCATTCAACCTAAGATATTCTCAGGTTCTGAGGATTAAGTCATGGATATGTTGGAAGTGGAGGCATTTCTCTGCCCACAAGAATGGTTTCAAGATAACTTTCGGTTAGGAAGCATTAGTTACAGATTCTCATTTAGTGAATATATGCATTTATCAATACAGTGTTTATACTATTTGAAAACTGCAGGTCTTCTAATAATGATGTGACTTAAAAGTATGAAATAGTCCTTTAAGTCGTAACTCCTAGGAAAGATTGTACTAAGAAGTGTTACTATTATGAAAAAAAGATCAAATATGAATTTTGGATATGTGTGTATTTGGGATATGTGTGAGCATGTCTGATTGCGTGGACATGGTGTGAGAGAGAAAGCGCAAGAGAATGATAATGAAGGAGAAAGGAAATATATTTGGCAAAAGCACTTTTTCATGAAATTTTTTCTAACATAATATTTGTTCCTTAAATCTCTGTGAAATATCTTTAGGAAAGATTTGTTTAGATGTCTAATCATTTACAATGTTCTTTAATGGACAATTTTCTTTTACTTCAAAACCACCTTTGCAAATTTCTAACCAAAGATAATAACTGTATGAAATTATATGGCTCCCTTCTTTCTTTCTGCATTTTCTGTTTCCTGTCTGTGACACCATCGGACCATTGCACTAAAACCAATAATTTTCCTTTCCAAATGTACTTTCTTTCAAAAGAAAATCAACAGGAACTATTTCATACTCTCACTTGCCTATTCAAATTGGCTTACTGTATTCCATTTATATTAAGTTGGTTTATATCTGTGTGTGTGTTTAATATAATACACTACTGCTGCACTTCTAACACTTTTTTTTTTTACAGGATAACAATTTAAAACAACAAACACAATAGTCCTTTGCATTAATAATAGCATTCTTCCTGACTGAGAACTCATGATTTAAATCTCTTATAAAAAAAAATCATGATATTGAACTTATTCAAAACAAGCTCCATCCACATACTTCTTCTTAATGTCCCTACTTTTACCCCTATATCATTACTTTCATCAGTCTCAGAAATTTAGTCTACTATTTGAACTCTACCTGGTGGTAATACTTTTCTGGACTTAACCTAACAAGACGAGTTTAATCATCTCTTGCCCTTCTTGCATATATTTCTCTACTTTCCATGCTTAGGGAGCTGGGTATGTCCTGAAATTGATACATTATTAATAAAGTCCTGGGGACACTATTGATCAATGTCGTTTTGATTCGACCTCCTAATATATATTCTATGAAACCCTGTTTACTTTTTTCACCACAAATGCGTCAAGATTGAAAACTTCCTGCTATAAAACCCTCCAGAGGTCACCCAAGTTAACTCTAATTCATTGTGTTACAACTTGTGTTTTATACAATACTTACCACATTTATAACTGTATCTTGAATTTATTTTACTAATATATTTCTTTCTCCTGGGTTCATAAAAAGATTGTCCATTTTGTTCAACCTTGTCCTCTGGGGTTTAGCTTCATGGATGGAATAGAGAAAAGCTCAAAAAGTTCTGAAGAGTGAAACAAAAAACATGCAAGATGATTCCTATTTCCCTTTGGAAGCTTGGCAGTGGTATTATGAGAACAGAAATGAGTAATTTTTTTCATTTTTATCATATATCTTCTAGACTCTGCTGTCAGTATTTTCCAAAAATATACATCAAGAATGCATGCATAAGATCAAGTCCTAAAAATCTAACTTAATTTTATGCCATTAGAAGGTAAAACCTTCAGAAATTACCTGGGCTTGTGACACCTGAGTTAGATGTCAACCTCTGCATCCTTTGTTTGCATAGTGTTGAAAATGGCACTTAACCTTCAGTGGCTCAATATCAGCATCTGATGAATAAGAAAACTATATTTTGGGAAGGACTAAACAAGGTAATATAGCCCGTATTTTGTTTTAATTTTTTTGTTTCAATAAAGTTTCCTTTAATATTTGACATTTTATATCTACTTCTTGAATCCTATTTGTCTAATTATGGTGCTTATTCTTTACTTTTATGGAAACTATAATTCTATGATTTCTATATGTATCTCACAAAAAATTTGAAAATCTTTATTAACATGCCCTAGATTTTCATTGTATAATGAAATGATTTATCTGATTTCTTGATTTGGGGGGACTATTTCTTTTTATCTTTTGTTTTGAAGCATGTTCTTGCAAAGCTTGTTTTTGTTTTTTTTTGAATGAGAATTTCTTTTCTCTTTTCTTTGTCATTTTATGGTCATCTCCAATAGAACCTGTTTTGAATCATATTTTATACTGGGAGACCTTGCCTAGCATTCCCAAGTGATATGAAAAATTCAATCCCTGAAACACTGTGCTTCCTGCCTTTGTGCCCAAGAACAGCCCACCACCTTCCTCAGGGACGGGGGAAGCTTTGGAATTCTCAGCTGCAGTTCTGGAAGTGGATTTCTCAGTTCAGGCTCTTCTAAATGAATGGATTATCTCTCAGGGTCTGCTTTCCTCTGTAAGTTTCCTAATATCTTATTACAGCCTACATCCTCTTTCAGAATTCAGATTTCTGGCCATACTGACAATTTAGCTTCTGGACTCAAAGGCCAAAAGGTTATGCTAACAGGCACTGCTATAAGTTTATACTAACAGGCACTGTCATTCAATAAGTTTATCCTATTTAATCTCTATCAGATGTCAATTCTAAATATACATATATATATTTTTTTTTTTCCTATTCACCTTCTATGTTTGTAGCTGTGTTAGTGATGGGAGGACACAGAACAATGACATGAACAAAAAAGTTGATTAACCTTATTTATTAGTATTTTCTTTTTGATCCAGGCATCCCACAGGAAGCTCAAACTCACATTGTCACAAATATGAAAGCAATACCTGCCCTTCTAGATAATGCATTATTGCAGTTTAAGTATCTGTGCCTACATATTGAGGTATTGTGCCTGGAACCCTGGACTTGCCCTGAACTCCTCCTTTCCCTTCTGACATTTACCAAAACAATGACTGAGTACCGAAGAACATAATTCTGAATGTGTCTTATATGAGAATCTTTCTTAATTCTCTTTGCTATTATCTACCTTGGATTCTCTTCATGCTTAATGCAAGGTAAACTTTTTACCCATGTACAGGTTCTAACTATTCACAGTGGAGTGATCAATAAGTCAAAACTGATTTTTTTTCTACTACTTATCATTATAAAGATGGCAGAGACAGTTATTCTTGTGGACATAGGATGAACTTTATAAATGTTATTAACTCTAAGAGTGAGAAAGGATTGAATTTTATAAAAAATTTTGAACTGCATTTATCTTAGTAAGCAATAAATATGTCACTTTTTTTTAGCTGTATGCTAAAGATACGGAAATGCCCATTTGGATATCATGTACAACATTTACCATTATAAATACATATACAAGATCTAAACTGTTGCTTCTATAGTATTTGATACTGGTGTGTCCTTTAAAATTGCTACAGTCCATAACAATGCTCTTTAAGATATATCTTTAGCTATATCAATATATTTATATCTATACAAATACATGCTATATGTGTGTATTTTTATGACTTTAATTCTCATGACCTTTGATAGACAAAAACAAATAAAATGAAGTTTTTTTTTTTTTGAAGATAAGGAATCTGAAGTAGAGATTTCCCACAGAAAGCCATGAGCAAATGTACTACTGTTTCTTACCACTGCAATAGGTTTTAAATTTTGACTAACAGAATACACAAGAGCTTGCACGGGTGCATACATACAAAAATGCCTGGACACACACACACAAGACTCGATTCAACTTAGTTAGAATTAATCTAGATCTAGATTTTTAATGGATTAAGCAACCGACCTTCAGAACATCTGAATGACAGTGATTTATTATATACTGCTTGTTGTACAGGGGCTTCCCTGGTGGCTCAGATGGTAAAGAATCCATCTGCAATTCAGGAGACTTGGGTTCAGCCAAAACTATGCTTTCAAATTTTCATGGTGGCTTAAGCAACTCTCTAAAAGTAACAATTGTCCTCTCAAAAATTTCCCCAAACCTTTGCTGAAATATTGGAACTCCAACTTCTATTTTTTAAAATTTTCTGCATGAGGTCCACAGTTGGACATAAATAAAATGCAATAGGTAATAATCAAATGCTGGTGACTACTATCAGTATTACTATCATTAAGGATGTAGTATCCGAGATAGAGTCCATTAGTCTAAATAATTTAAGTGCCATTTATTATAAAATGCTTTGTAATATATCCTTCCCCCTCATAGACTGCAGCCTTGCCATGGTTAAGGGACTGGCATAACTAAAAGAATCTATGAGCCAGCTTTGCAGGACCACCCAAGACAGACAGGTCACAGTGAAGAGTTCTGACAAAATGTGGTCCATTGGAGAAGGAAATGGCAACCCATTTCAGTGTTTTAGTCTAAAGAACACCATGGAGAGTATAAAAATCAAAAAGATTTGAGACTGGAAGATGAGCCTCCCCAGGTCTGAAGGTGTCCAATATGCTACATATTAGACAGAGGGCAATTACTGATAGCTCCAGAAAAAATGAAGAGCCTGGGCCGAAGCATAAATGACACACATCTATGGATGTGTCTAGCCATGAATGTAAACTCTTAGGCTGTAAAGAACTTCATAGGAACCTGGAATGTTCAGTTCAGTTCAGTTAGGTACATAAATCAAGGTGAGATGGAGGTCGTAAAACAGGAAATGGCAAGATTGAACATCAAATCTTAAGAATCAGTGAACTAAAATGGACAAGAATTAGGGAATTTGATTCAGATGAACATTGTATCTACTACTGTGAGCAAGAATCCCTCAGAAAAAATGGAGCAGCACTGAGTCAAAAAAAAAAAAAAAATCTGAAATGCAGTGTTTGGGTTCGATCTCAAAAACAGCAGAATGATTTTAGTTCACTTCCAAGGTAAACCATTCAATATCATAGTAACCCAAGCCTCTGTGCACCAACCACTGATGCTGAAGAAGCTGAATTTGACCAGTTCTATGAAGCTCTACAAGATCTTCTACAACTAGCAACGAAAAAGATGTCCTTTTCATCATAGTATGCAAAAGTAGGAATTTAAGAGATACCTGGAATAACTGATAAGTTTGTCCTTGGAGTACAAAACGAAGGAGGGCAAAGCCTAACAAAGTCTTGTCGAGAGAACACACTGGTCATAGCCAACACTCTTTTCCAACAAGATGACTTTTCCAAGAGACGACTCTATATATAGAGTATATGTAGAGTATATGTTTACCATATGGCAAACACCAAAATCAGATTGATTATGTAATTTGCAGCCAAAGATAGAAAAGATCTATACAGTCAAGTAAAAATAAGACTGGAGCTGACTGTGATCAGATTATGAGCTCCTTATTTCAAAATTTAGGGTTAAATTGAAGAAAGTAGGGAAATTCACCAGGTCATTCAGGTATTGTTGTTGTTGTCCAGTTACTCAGTAGTGTCTGACTCTTTGCAATGCTGTAGACTGCAGCAAACCATGCTTCCCTGTCCTTCACTATCTCCAGGAGTTTGTAGAAAGAGTGCTTGAAGAACTATGGATGGAGGTTCATAACATTGTACAGGAAGCAGTGACCAAAACCATCCCAAAGGAAAAAAAATGCAAGAAGACGGATTAAATGCCTGAAGAGACTTTACAAATAGCTGAGAAGAGAAGCAAAAAGCCAAGGAGAAAGGGAAAGATATACCCACCTGAATGCAAAGTCCAAAGAATGGCAAGAGGAGGTAAGAAGGTCTTAAATGAGCAGTGCAGAGAAGTAGAGGAAAGCAGTAGAATGAGAAAGACTAGAGATCTCTTCAAGAAAATTAGAGATATCAAGGGAGCATTTCATGCAAGAATGGGCACAATAAAGGACAGAAACTTTAGGGACCTAACAGAAACAGAAGAGATTAGGAAGAGGCAGCAAGGTTGTTTTCCATGTAATTGAACTTTTCTATTTATTGCTGACCCAGTATCCATTTTGAAAAGAGTAACCTGATTTCTTCTACGGAATTAGTGCCTTTACTTGGACAAAGGATGAAAGACTTACATTAGACCAATCTGACTCATTCTCCTTGGATTTTCAATCTTAAAATGCATGATTCAGTGATGAAGCAAATAAAATAGAAGCTCATTACTTATGGTTGAGGCTCCCTAGTGGGATTGTTGAGTACTTTTTTATCCATGGCTCACAGAAGAATATAATGGACAGTTTTGCTAATCCTTACTCTCTATTCTCCCTCTCAATTATATAAAATAATTGATATTTTCTATCCAACTGTTGTTCCAAACAAGTTAACATGAGTAAATTTCCATTGTTTACAACAGAAAACTTTAACTCATATACTCTTATAAACTTTGTGATTAGAGTTTATTAGAAAAAAATCACATTAAACATTTATTTATGTTGGATTATAGCTGATTAACAATGCTGTGACAGCTACAGGTGGACAGCAAAGGGGCTTAGTCATACATATAGAGAAAAGTTCATATATATGAAAATTCTACTTGTGTCATGTTGAAAACTGAAAAACTGTATTTAAATGATGATTAATTTTGAGTGGAAACATATTCATCACATAAAATATAAACATCATTTGGCCTTTTTTCTACTTCCAGTGTGATGAAAAACATACTGAATTGTCTTAAAATTGTAATTGATTAGAAATTTCCAAAAGGATGTAAAAATATAATTTACAACTCATTACTCTTATTTCCTGAATGGGTACATTGTCTATATTGTATAATCTTTATAAGTGTTAGGTGCTCAGTCATGTCTGACTCTTTGTGACTCCATGGACTGTAGCCCACCAGGCTCCTCTCTCAATGGAATTCTCCAGGCAAGAATACTAGAGTGGGTAGCAATTTCCTTCTCCAGGAGAGTTTCAAGACCCAGGGATTAAACCCATGTCTCCTGCATCTCCTGCACTGGCAGGCAGATTCTTTACTGTCTGAGACATACAATGATGTAATCATGTGGAATGTTTGAACTAATATGAGAATACGCACTCTAGAAGCAGAGGGAATAGATACAAATAAAAAGTTAAAATATATTAGATGTGAAAAATGACTCAGTTCAGTTCAGTCGTTCAGTCGTGTCTGACTCTTTATGTTAGGAAATAAGTGAAAATATTTTTATTACAAAGAGATATAGCAAAGAAATAATCTCAATTAAAAGTCAAAACAAAGACTCAGTTCAGTTCAGTCGCTCAGTCGTGTCTGACTCTGCGACCCCATGAATCACAGCAGGCCAGGCCTCCCTGTCCATCATCAACTCTTGGAGTTCACTCAGACTCATGTCTATCGAGTTGGTGATGCCATCCAGCCATCTCAATCTCTGTCATCCCCTTCTCCTCCTGCCCCCAATCCCTCCTGGTATCAGTGTCTTTTCCAGTGATTCAACTCTTCACATGAGGTGGCCAAAGTATTGGAGTTCCAGCTTTAGCATCAGTCCTTCTGATGAATAACCAGGACTGATCTCCTTTAGAATGGACTGGTTGGATCTCCTTGCAGTCCAAGGAGTCTTCTCCAACACCACAGTTCAAAAGCATCGATTCTTCGGTGATCAGCTTTCTTCACAGTCCAACTCTCACATCCATACATGACCACTGGAAAAACCATAGCCTTGACTAGACGGACCTTTGTTGGCAAAGTAATGTCTCTGCTTTTTAATATGCTATCTAGGTTGGTCATAACTTTCCTAGATGTTATCATAAAAATATTTGTAAGACTATTTTTTTTTCTTTTTCTGAAGACTTTAAGTCAACTTTGTGGTATCTAACTTACAGTCACCAGGAAATGAAGTATAAATGTTCAGACATAACAAATTTCACTCAAATATCTTCAGATAGTTGTGAAAAAATAAAAATAAAATAACAGCTTCAAACTAAAGATAATTTTAAGAAAGCATATTAAAATATCTGCAGTTATATCTGTTTTGCCATATTATTTTTGTCTGCACTTGATTGTTCTATTTCTAAAATAGTATATGTATAGCGAATACTTACATAGGTACACAGTAAAAGGTACAGCCAATCAGCACTGGTGGAGCACTGCTCATATGCTACCTACTTGTCCTTCATGTTTCATTGCACTGATTTCCAAATGTAACATCTGCATTTCTTTGCCTGAAGGTTTCCTTTGGTGGCAGATCTCTGTTTTCTAAGTAGGCATGCAAGAGGTCAGAAATGCTAGAAAATGAAATTTTTCTTGAACTTGGCTTAACCTAAAATTGACAGAAAAATATCCCTATTTTTCTTATTTGTAGGTTGAGAAAACTCCAAAGCATATTTTCTAAATCTTCTACCATTGTTCTCTGGTGGGATTAAGCTCCAGGAATTTACAGGAGTAATTTCTCCAATAACCTATAATTATTGACTGTCTGTACTTTAGCCACCTCATGCGACGAGTTGACTCACTGGAAAAGACTCTGATGCTGGGAGGGATTGGGGGCAAGAGGAGAAGGGGACGACAGAGAATGAGATGGCTGGATGGCATCACCAACTCGATGGACATGAATTTGAGTGAACTCCGGGAGTTGGTGATGGACAGGGAGGCCTGGCGTGCTGTGATTCATGGGGTGGCAGAGTCGGACACGACTGAGCGACTGAACTGAACTGAACTGAACCTCCTTTTTACTTCACCAGCCTTCTTCTATTGTTTTGAAATTTCTTGGGATGATCTTCAAAATAAACTACTTGCATTTGAATCTTTGTCTCAAGAACTGTTGCTACTACTGCTTAGTTGCATCAGTTGTTTCTGACTCTGTGGGACCCTATGGAGTGTAGCCCACCAGGTTCCTCTGTTCATGGGATTCTCTAGGAGAGAGTACTGGAGTGGTTGTCATCCCCTCCTCCAGAGGATCTTCCTGACGCAGGGATTGAACCAAGGGCTCCTGCATTGCAGGCAGATTATTTACTGCTGAGCCTCCAGGGAAGTCTGTCTCAAGATCGACTTCTAGGCAAATGCAAACTAAGATCAAAGGGAAATGTTTTATACTATATAATTTAATCTTAATAGTTATCAATTCAGTTCAGTTCAGTCACTCAGTCGTGTCCAACTCCTTGCGACCCCACGAATCACAGCACGCCCAGGCCTCCCTGTCCATCACCTACTCCCGGAGTCCACTCAAACTCATGTCCACAGAGTCGGTGACGCCATCCAGCCATCTCATTCTCTGACGTCCCCTTCTCCTCCTGCCCCCAACCCTTCCCAGCATCAGAGTCTTTTCCAGTTAATACTTATACTTTGATATAAATAAGCAAAATACGTAACATATATTTAACATATGATAATTTGCTTTATATTGTTGTATTTGATACTAATTTTCTCCTTGCCTTTCGCTTTGCAATGCACACACTCGTAAAATTTACTTTACTTGATATCATCCAAAAAGAGTATGCAGTTCCATCCTCCTATGTATTTGCTCATGTGGTTTATTATTCTTCACTGTTCTGTTCAGCATGAAATTTTAGTTCATCCTTTAAGTCTTTGTTCAGGCAGAAGTAAATCACCATACCATTTTTTCCAATACCTATTGGGTGTGCAAACCTAGTGAAATACCTCTTAGTTGAGTTATTTCAGTTAAAGACATGGTATAATTTCTATTTTGTTTTACTTATTTTACTTCTGGTAGATTGCAAGTCATTAGCCAATGATTTCAGGTAAGCCAAACTTCAGTTCCTGAGTTCACTTTTGGAGTTTTGTTCTGTAAATATTATTTTAATGTTGTAAACTTACAGCTTCTAAGGTATATTCCTATAGATTTTAACCTCTATTTTGGCACAGATTTCACATTGTTGTAAATATTTATTTATATACATTTGACAGCCAGTAGACTTAGTTTTTCAAAGGACAAAATTCTCAAAAAGTGCTAAAAGTAGAAAGTGCAAAACTTGCTGCTTACATGTTTAAGTCTATAAATCATGTACGGTATATATTTATAAAAAGTGAGAGATGTCAAGAATTGTATTTGAAAAGTGTAGCTTGAGAACTTAGAGTAAAATTCAGAATGTTGGCTGTCATTTTCATTCAACTTAGAGGTACCTTTCAAATATCCATGCTGTAAAACATAAACAATAAAATTTTATGCTTTGTAAAGTACAAAATCCATGAATTAAATGTATATAAAATGTAGACTTAGTGAATATAGATTTTCAGTTGACTTCTGGGCCAGGCACATTTTTCATATCTAATTTGGAATAATTTATAATACCTAAAAAACTTGAGATTAATGCACAAATCATGAGGCTTTAAATGACAGAAATATTCTCAATAAATTAAATATATGTGTATATTTTAAGGTTATTATGCATCTAAAAAATTCAATGGCTCAAAGTTCTCTAATAGTATAGATTCATATCATACAACCAATCATCACATATATTAAAAATACACAAAATCTCAGCCAGTATTTTATGTATTGCAAAAAGGAGCACCCCTTTTTTCTTAAGTTAGAAAATGGCTTACACATTATTCAAATATCACATGATTTTCACGTCTGTTGTTGTTGTTCAATTGCCCAATCTACTGAATGTCAAATATCACCTAACATTTTTGAATAGGAGGAAATCATACAAATTAGAGAATCAAAAGTCAGTTTCTCAGTGCTTTAAAAAATTATTTCTCTTACTTCAATGTTTGTGCTCCATCTCTTCAATTTAGTAACTAAAAGAAAATCATACTTTATATTGCATATCCCAATACCTAAATAGATATCATAATGTTTTGGTTATGAGATTATATTGTGAAATTTCCAAAAATATGTACCAGAGTCTTAGTTATATATGTATACATGATACCCCAAATAATTACCGAATTATATCATGTTAAGTGCTATTTATATGATTGTATTTGGAGTCCTATACCAAAGTTACAGGTGTGAGGCCTTGTATGAAAACCACAGAAGTGAGCCCAGAACCAAGGTCACCTCTGGAACTGGGTGAGCCCCATTGTAACCACTGTCAGAAGTCCCTCTGATCTCTAGCAGCTAGTTCCCTGACCCCATCCTGGGGAGGAGGGCATGGCGACCCACTCCAGTCTTCTTGTCTGGAGAATCCTCATAGACAGAGTAGCCTGGTGGGCTACAGTCCATAGGGTCACATAGAGTAGGACACAACTGAAGCGATTTAGCACGAAAACATGCACCTACTCCGGTACCCTAACCAGTCACCTAATGCTACCCTTCCATCAGGAATTTTCTTTGTCTTGAGGCTATATAGATTTACCTCTAGCCCAGGAAAAGCCTCAACTCTCTCTCTGGTCTATCACGAATTCGGCCAGCTGCATTTACAGTGCCTCTCATTATCTTTACTCTGTTCTCAATAAACTCACTGCCTTCTAAACTACTTTGTGTAAGGGGAAATTCTTTTCCAAAACGTGCCCAGACAGCCACGGCATAATAGACACAAGATCCCCTGGTACTGGAGGAAGGGATTATTACAAGGGGAAAGACAGGTGTAAGAGTCAATTTGAACTTGGGTTGAGCCTCAGCCTGCCAGTGGCAATTGGAAACACAGGTTCAAATAAACAGCCTGGCTTCATTCCCTGCTTTGTTTACCCTTTTGCCAAACACAATCAGAAACTAGGAGACAGCAGAGTGCATGCAGGTCAGACTCACTGGGCAGAGAGCAGAATGGAGAAGGGGGAGGAAATGAGGTAAGGTAGGTTTAGAGGGGAAATGTAAGGTATTCTGCATTATGTTCTCTAAGTGTCTAGTGAATTAAAGATGGAAGAAAAAAGAGATTTGCAGCTTGACAGTTTTTTGCTAAGCAGTGGTGGTAGAAGCAATACAGTTTATCTTCCTTAAATGAAAAGCCATAGTCTTTCCAAAAATCAGTATGTCAAAATGTGGTTTCCTCTTTCTTCTTGACTTTCTTTTTGTTTTCTATCTTTCTTTCTTTTTCTTTTTCTAGTACGCATGTGATTGGAAAGGGCACTCCTCATCATTCAGGTTCCTGAAGCCATCAAGGTGCTTGTCATTCAAGCCTTCAAGGTGCTTGTTATTGACCTGAATCCGGCTCTCCTCAGCAAAATAGTAGCCAGTTTAAAATCTGCCTAAAGCAAGAATTGTTCTCAAAGCTACAGTACAATATCAATACTTGGGATACTGGGTCACTTGTCCATGTGGCTCAATGCACCTTAATCTGCTGTCAAGGTGATGAATTAATTAGGCTTAAATTCTATTGTAGTGACCATGCCAAAGGGAGCACCCCTTTCAATGTGTTTAAGGATGCAATTCCATTCTCTCATAATAATAAAGAGAATATGTTTTAATATGCAAGATGCTATAAATAACATAGACCAACAGAGTTCTTTCCAGGAGATATTCAGGAATGAGTGAAAGTTTTGTAAGGAGAGCTAAAAGCAGACTGGAGAGACTTATCTGTTATAATGGTGGAGATGTATGTGGATTCACGGTGACTGAAGAATGCAAGACAGAAAAACTAGGTTCTCAGGTATGAACGGAGCCTTTACTCATATTATCTAACATCTTCATCAGATGGATATAAGGCTCATTTAAAATTACATGAACTCCTGACATTAACGATAACAGAAACTATAAGAAACTAAAAATATTTCCTACCCAGCTTTGAGTCCCACATCTTAAGGGCAAGCAAAAGGAAATGAGTGCAACGAGATGACACACTGACAGAGTCAGGTTATTACTTCTTCCAAAGCTTCAGGTTATTTCTAATAACAAAACACATCTACACAGAGATAAAAAGAAAAGTCAGTCAACCGTATACTCAAAAAGATAGAGCACAGCTGTTTTATTTGAGATATTCTTAATGATGTGGAAAACTACAAGGTAAAGCTTTTCGGATTTCTGTTTATTACTAATTTGTTCTATTATATTCCTTTGTGGTAACCTATGGATGAGTTTATTTTATGCTTACATCTCCTACAAGATATGTTCATATGTTTATTTGTAAGTTGTATTTTGTTTTTCACCTAATCAAAATCTCTGATGCTGGGAAAGGTTGGGGGCGGGAGGAGAAGGGGACGACGGAGAATGAGATGGCTGGATGGCATCACGGACTCTGTGGACATGAGTTTGAGTGAACTGCGGGAGTTGGTGATGGACAGGGAGGCCTGGCGTGCTGTGATTCATGGGGTCGCGGAGAGTCGGACACGACTGAGCGACTGAACTGAACTGAATCAAAAATGGATTAAAAGAACATAATGTATGATACAAGAAGATATTAAATCCACATTTCTGCTTTCTAAGTCTGACTTTCAAGACAGACACTAACTTGAAAAAAGAAATCTCTCCGAATAATTAGTTATTTTACAATCACTTCTCACTTAAATTATTATTTAATCATATACTGATATTTGAGGAATTAAAAAAAACTAAGTTAAAAACCAATTTAGTAAAATATAAATTGTATTAAACCATTGTGCTTAAAAGGAAAATTCATCACCATTTGAAAATTACTTCAAAAAAAATCACAATTTTCTAACTGCATGAAATAATAACTCTGCAAGTTGAATAAGGGGGAAAATGGAGAAGTGCATTTCAACTACTTATTTTCAGTTACCTTTAATTTTCAGGTACATTTTATTCTTTATAATAAATATTTCTTATTTCCTCTTTGAAAATTAGAATTCATAATGTTTTCATCTGGGTAATGATCTTAATTTATACTTAGAAAGAAATGAAATATTTATTGAAATGAAGGTGAAAAGGATATGGAAGTACTTGCAGCAACTCTCCTCAAAACTATAACTTTCTAGGGTTAAAAAGGGCTTCCTTGGTAGCTCAGATGGTAGAGTCGGCCGGCGGTGCGGGAGACCCGTATTTGATCCTCGGTCAGGAAGGTCACCTGGAGAAGGAAATGGCAACCCACTCCAGTATTCTTGCCTGGAAAATCCCATGGACAGAGGAAACTGGCAGGTTACAGTCTATGGGGTCAAAAAGAGTCATACCCCAAAGAGGGAAACAAGACAACAGGTAAAAATGGTGTCACTTATGCTAACCCCCCACATCACCAAACTGAGACCTGATGACAGTTTCAGCTCTCCCAGAAATGGAATCTTATACTAATCAGTCAGGAATAACCTGGTTAGCATGAGTTACATAACCTACCTATTTGATCCGTGACATACTCTAAAAGAAAGCAAACTTGCAATGACAACCCTTCCCCTTTTTGCCTTGTACAACTTATTCCTGCTCCCTTCTGCTTATGAAAATCTCATTTTGTAGAGCCTCTCCAAATTCCTTTCTACCCGTTTGATTGGATACTGCTGCGTTTTTACTAGATAAACTCTTAAAAATTTTAATAATCTCCACTATTTCTTTTAAAATGAATTCAATAGGCTTGGCCTAAGTTGTACACTATTTTTTCATTCATGAGTTTGAGTGAACTCCAGGAGTTGATGATGGACAGGGAGGCCTGGCGTGCTGCCATTCATGGGGTTGCAAAGAGTCAGACGTGACTGAGCAACTGAACTGAACCACCATAAACATCAAATGACGGAAAATGGAAACTTCTGAGATGCAATTTTAAGTGTGGGAAGAACTTTTAAAAATGGGAAAATAAGACATTGAAAATGGAAATATTCATAGAAATAAAACATAGTATACTATAAAAGGTAGGAGAAATAATGCACTTTGATTATACATTTGGTGGGAGACGTTTATACTAGATGGCATAATCAGGAAAGTCTTTGTGAAGAAATTGAGATTTGACTTAAATTTCTGAAAATGAATAGCAGAAAATACTAGAAAGAAACAAGAGAAAAAGAGGATCTGTGAGTTATGAGTATTGGGATTGGAGTGATGGGATTTTTTTTCTGAGTGCTATTATTTAGTTGCTCAGTCATGTTCAGCTCTTTTGTGACCCCATTGACTGTAGCTTGCCAGCTCCTCTGTCCTCTTCCCAGGCAAGAATACTGGGGTGGATTGCAATTTCCTTCTTCAGGGGATTTTTCCTGACCCAGAGATCCAATCCAAGTTTCCTGCATTGGCAGGCAGTTTCTTTACTACTGAGCCACCAGGGAAGCCTCTTCTGAGTAATGAGGACCCACCATATACAGAAGGTGAGTCATTTACCTTCCCTTTAAAAGGCAACAAAGATGCCCCCCAGTCAGACCCAAATACCACAGAGAGGCTAGGAGCTATTTAGCAAAGTTTACAAATGGAACATCTAATTAATAATAAAGAGTTTAGTAGAACCAATGCCAAAAATGCTATTTCAAACTAAATCCAGAGATAGTGTAATCCCCGAAGAAGACAGTAAAAGAAATAGAAACAATAATTTAAATTAAATGTAATTAATAACTTGAAAAATATCAAGATAAATCAATAAATATATGGAGAATTAGATATTTGGAAACTTTATATAATTTTTAAAATAAAATTCGTGGGACACAATGGTTTAAAAGACATAGAAAACTAAAGAGAAAATCTATCAGCTGGAAAAAAATATGAACAAGAATTTCACAGAAGCAGGAAAGCAATAATTGTAGGTAACAATTTGCCCTAATCTAGTAAAACCAAAGATTCACATCGCACACAGATGTGAGGTATTTGAATAAACTTAGCAATTTTGTTTATAAGAAAAAGCATTTGAACCAAGAACATTGTCCCCTATTCATAAAATATTGGGTGTAACTGCACACATAAAAAATTTAACTGGACAATACCAGTTAACCAGGGAAACAGATGAACTTATCATTATGAGTTTTTACAACATCAAGGTTAAACAATATGAAGCTTAAGAATAGCTTTACATATTTGTAAAGCTTTGCATATTTGGTAAAAGTAAAGAGAAAGATAAAAGGAGTGTTTACTACTAAAGGTGGGTGAATGCAATCAGACAGTGACAAACTGGGGGGTTCAAAATTATTAATGATAGCCCTTTCATATTTTGAATTGTGGATATGATGTATTTAATTAGCAGAGCAAATCTGGAGCTGTAAAAGATGAAATAAACTTGCTTATATATTTAATGTACATCAAGAGATGTATAAAGTTAATCAAAAGAAAATGAAGAACTGAAAACCCTATTTATTAAGTGTATGAAAATGGATTTTAATAAGATATGCAAATTGGATTTAAAATTCACAGAGTCTGTGATGATATCTAACAATCTCATCCTCCACCACCCACTTCTCCTTTTGCCTTCAACCTTTCCCAGCATCAGGATCTTTTCTGATGAATTGGCTCTTCACTTACATTTTTCTCTATAACTCATCACTTTTAAAAGAAAAAAAATATAAAAAGTATTTGAGAAATAGGTTAAAGAAACAAACAAAAAAGCTATTAATAAGCAAATAGTAATGGTCTATAAGGGTTTTGAAACTGACTCATAATAGTTTGTGAGAGTGAGCTAATCTTTAAATTTTCAGGATTCCATGTTGGCAGTTTGAAATCAGACAGAAAGAGTGTATTCATTTTCTAAGGCTGTGGTAATGAAGTAACACAAACTAACCTGTTTAAACAACAGAAATTTGTGTTCTCACAGTTTCAGAGGCTAGAAGTCTGAGATGACGTTGGCAAAGTCATCTTCCTCCAAAAGAACTGGAAGGGAATCCTTCCAGTCTTCCTGTTACCAAACATAAGTTCAACTAGACAACGTACAATGAGGTCAAACAATATCAAAGCATCAGTGCTTGACCCAGAGAAAGGTTTATTGCAGGGTCATGCAAGGAGACAGAGGCTTCACAGATGGCATTACTTGTAAAGGACCTTCCTGCAAATTCAGGAGACTTTAGTGATAAAGGTTTGATCCCTGGATCAGGAAGATCCTCTGGAAAAAGAAATGACAGTCCACTCCAGTATTCTTGCCTGGAGAATCCCGTGAAAAGAGCAGCCTGGTGTGTTACAGTCCATGGGGTCACAAAGAGTCAGACATGATTAAGTGACTAAGCACGCACACAAGGAGATAGATGGTTCATGCCCCACAAACCCTGAACTCCTCAAAGGGTTTCAGTGAAACATATTTTTATTTGACTGTGCCAGGCCTTCATTATAACATGTGGGCTGCCTGCATTGGGAGAGGAGGCTTAATCACTGGACCACCAGGAAAGTCCCCAGTAAAGTATTTTTAAAGGTAAAAACGAAAGAAATGTGTGGTTGATGGTTGCAAACTTCTTGGTGTAGGAAACCTTTGTTCTTGCAACTATGCAGGAACGTCAGGTCAAGATGCTCCTGTAAATGTCTCAGTTCAGTTCAGTTCAGTCGCTCAGTCATGTCCGACTCTTTGCGACCCCTTGAATCACAGCACGCCAGGCCTCCCTGTCCATCACCAACTCCCGGAGTTCATTCAAACTCATGTCCATCGAGTCGGTGATGCCATCCAGCCATCTCATTCTCTGTCGTCCCCTTCTCCTCCCACCCCCAATCCCTCCCAGCACCAGAGTCTTTTCCAGTGAGTCAACTCGTCGCATGAGGTGGCCAAAGTATTGGAGTTTCAGCTTTAGCATCAGTCCTTCCAATGAACACCCAGGACTGATCTCCTTTAGAATGAACTGGTTGGATCTCCTTGCAGTACAAGGGACTCCCAAGAGTCTTCTCTAGCAACACAGATCAAAGGCATCAATTCTTCGGCGATCAGCTTTCTTCACAGTCCAACTCTCACATCCATACATGACCACGGGAAAAACCATAGCCTTGACTAGACGGACCTTGGTTGGCAAAGTAATGTCTCTGCTTTTTAATATGCTATCTAGGTTGGTCATAACTTTCCTTTAAATGTCTAATAAAACAAATCGTTATTCTCTGTTCTGCAACTTTTTATCTCTATATGAATGGGAACACATTTTACCCTTAAGGATAAGAGCCTCAAGAATAGGCTATCCTATGTATTTTGAACTATAGACAACATTCTTGTTCAGTCGCTGTGTTGCTATGTCGTGTTCAACTCTTTGCTACCCATTGAACAGCAGCATGCCAGGCTTCCCTGTCAATCACTATGTCCTGGAGTTTGCTCAGTCTCATGTCCATTGGGTCGGGAATGCCATCCAATCATCTCATAATCTGTCACCCATTCTTAACTTGAAGCAAAAGCAATAGAATAAGCTTAAAGTAAAAGAAACACATCTAATATGGAGTCAGATTTGTTCTATTATATTCTCTCCAAACCTCTAGTAAAACTTAGGCTTGTGGCAGCATAATTTCAATCATAATATGATGTTCTCCCTGAGCCCAAATTTTAAAGTAATTTTGGGAAGCCATCTAGCATTGTCTCATTAAATTATATATCTATTAAGCATTAGACTTAGTAATCTCACTTCTAAGAATCAATATTGTTTTTGAATTACGGTTCACCCTAATTACCTCAGTTTTACTCAGTTCCCTCTACTAACACTTCATCTCCCCAAAAATGTACTTTCCAAGAAACTGGAGATACAGACTGAAACATCTTTGGAAGCTACACAATTCATCCTTTAACAGGGCAAGTATTTACATGGTGAAAATTGGCACACACTATATATAATGGCTTTTCCTTTCCCAAAGCCAGTTAAATTAACCAGCACACTATGTATATGTATCTTACATCCAATAAACAGACATTGTTAACCACTGAAAGCCTTCTTAAGTGAACAATACAAAGAAATAGAGGAAAATAGAATGGAAAAGATTAGAGATCTCTTCAACAAAATTAGACATGCCAAGGGAAAATTTCATGCAAAGATGGGGACAATAAAGGACAGAAATAGTAAGGACCTAAGAGAAGCAGAAGATATTAAGATGAAGTTGCAAGAATACATAGAAAAACTATACAAAGAAAGGTCTTAATGACCCAGAGAACCATGATGGTGTGATCACTCACCTAAAGCCAGACATTCTGGAGTGTGAAGTCAAAGGGGCCTTAGGAAGCATTACTACAACCAAAGCTAGTGGAGGTGAAGGAATTCCAGCTGAGCTATTTCAAATCCTAAAAGATGATGTGAAAGTGCTGCACTTAATATGCCAGCAAATTTGGAAAACTCAACAGTGGTCACTGGATCGGAAAAGTTCAGTTTTCATTCTAATCCCAAAGAAGGGCAATGCCAAAGAATGTTCAAACTACCAGAAAATTGAACTCATTTCATATGCTAGCAAGTTAATGCTCAAAATCCTTCAAACTAAGCTTCAACAGGACATGAACTGAGAACTTCCAGATGTACAAACTAGATTTAGGAAAGGCAGAAGAACCCAATTACCAACAACTGTTGCATCATTAAAAAAAATAAAAGGGAATTCCAGGGCAGGGTGGGGGGGGGTTGGAAATCTATCTCTGCTTCATTGATATAAATTCTTAAAGGTATGGGAATACCAGACCAGCTTACCTGCCTCCTGAGAAAGATGTATGCAGGTCAAGAAGAAACAGAACTGGACATGAAACAACGGACTGGTTCCAAATTGGGAAAGGAGAACCTCAAAGCTGTATATTGTCATCCTGCTTATTTAACTTATATGCAGAGTACATTATGTGAAATGCCAGGTTGAGTGGAGCACAAGCTGGAATCAAGATTGTCAGCGGAAATATAAATTACCTCAGATATGCAGATAACAACACCATAATTGCAGAAAGCAAAGAGGAACTAAAGAGCCTCTTGAAGGTGAAAGAGGAGAGTGAAAAAGCTGGCTTAAAATTCACCATTCAAAAAACAAAGATCATAGCATATGGTCCCATCACTTCTTGGGAAATAGACCAGGAAACAATGGAAATGATGAAAGACTTTGTTTTCTTGGTCTCCAAAATCACTGTGGACAGTAACTGCAGCCATGAAATTAAAAGAAGTTTGCTCCTTGGAAAAAAAGATTAATACACTTAAAGAAAGTGTATTAAAAAGCAGATATATCACTTTTCAAGCAAACATCTTATCTAGTCAAAGCTATTGATTTTCCAGTAGTCATGTACAGATGTGAGAATTGAATCATGAAGAAAGCTGAGTGCTAAAGAATTGATGCTTTCAAACTGTGATGCTGGAGAAGACTTTTGAGAGTCTCTTGGACAGCACGGAGATCAAACCAGTCAATCCTGAAGGAAATCAACCCTGAATATTCATTGGAAGGAATGATGCTGAAACTGAAGCTCTAACCAAGTGATGTGAAGAGCCAACTCATTGGAAAAGACCCTAATGCTGGGAAAGATTGAAGGCAAGAGGAGAAGGGGATGACAGAGGATGAGATGGTTGGATAGTATCACTAATTCAATGGTAATGAGTTTGAGCAAACTCAAGGAGATAGTGAAGGATAGGGAAGCCTGGAATGCTGCATTCCATGTGGTCACAAATAGTTGGACACAACTGAGTGACTGAGCAATGACAATAATTAAGCACTGACTTCATTCTTGGGGAGAAAATATAAGAAACATAAGAAAAATAAATATTAAGAATACAAAACCACTAGATTCACTCTCACATTACTTGGAAGTACATGCTTTCAGAGTAACTGGGTAGTCAAATCTCCATAGCATAAATAGTTACCAGGCAATCTTTATGCACCATTGTTGTTCAGTTCCTTAGCTGTGTCTGACTCTTTGTGACCCCATGGACAAGTATGCCAGGCTGCTCTGTCCTTTACTATCACCCCAAGTTTGCCCAAACTCATGTCCATTGACTGAGTTGATGATGCCATCCAACTGTCTCATTCTCTATCATCCCCTTCTCCTCCTGCCCTCAATCTTCCCAAGCATCATGGTCTTTTCCAATGAGCTGGCTCTCCGTATCAGGTGGCTGACATATTGAAGCTTCAGTTTCAGCACCAGTCTTTCCAATGGATATTCAGGGTTGATTTCCTTTAGAATTGATTGATTTGATCTCCTTGCTGTCTGAGACTCTCAAGAGTCTTATGTACCTAATGACCTTCTATTCTAACTTTAAGATGATTTTATCTTATTTTAAATCTTTTTATATTGGTCCTGAGCTTCAACAATTTTATTACCTGTTCCATTTTTGTTTGTTTTGTTCTTATACCTCTTTTTGGATTTTGAGACAGAATACTACCAAGTTTATTAAGCTTAGAAATAATGACAGAATAGTGGAATAGAAGAGAATAAAACAGAATTAGTCTAATATAATCAGCATAACAATAACATAGATTATCGCTAATTACAGTTGCATTCATGTTATGATATCTTGAATGGTCAACACTTTTTTAATGAAATATCAAAAAAATTGCTGATGTGTAATAATCAACACAATCTCTTCTCCCCTACAAGAAGTATTTTATTCCAAATCATCACTTAAAATTATTTCATTTTCCTTGATTTTCTTCAAATTTTGTAGTAGGGAAAAATTTAAACCTACTGACATTAATTAAACTAATTTTTTTTTGTTTTTTTCTACATTACATCTTGAAATAAGCATAAACAGTAGTTAATCTAGAGGATATTTTTTATTTATGAATATATTCCTCATACACATTAAAAAAATCTTCAATTAAGAAATGATTGACATAAAGTCTATTGTTTGTTGAACAATGAGGAGAAAGACACAAAATAAAGTATATATTCTCCTATGGAGAGTGAAATATAAGTACGAAGGCCAGAGATTTCTGGTGGGTGGGGAAAAAAGTAATGTACTAATATGTGTTTCCTTTCCCATTTCATTTTTTCATACTCATGTTTCAATGGATAATAACCAATATATTTCCATTTCTGTAGCACTTGTTAATTTTGAAATAAATACTCTAGAAATGAGAATATATAAAAATGTGTCAGCAAATTTACAAGTAGAACAAATGATTTATTTATTACATCAATATTGAAGCATCATCTATTTGGTAAGTCTGTACTCGTTCTGTACATATCAAAATAAATGAGAATATTTTTATTGCATCCTATCTGTGATAATCATTACATACATTTATCAAGATAGAAAATAACCAAATGATCACAATATTAAACTTAAAGAAATAACCAATAGCCAATTGATCATGATATTAAGCATTAAGTAATAACTACATGCTAGTAAAGTCATGCTCAAAATTCTCCAACCCAGGCTTCAGCAATAGGTGTACTGTGAACTCCCAGATGTTCAAGCAGGTTTTAGAAAAGTCAGAGGCACCAGAGATCAAATTGCCAACATCTGCTGGATCATGGAGAAAGCAAGAGAGTTCCAGAAAAACATTTATTTCTGCTTCATTGACTATGCCAAAGCCTTTGACTGTGTGGATCACTAAACTGTGGAACATTCTGAAAGGGATGGGAATCCCAGACCACCTGACCTGCCTCTTGAGAAACCTGTATGCAGGTCAGGAAGCAAGAGTTAGAACTGGACATGGAACAACAGACTGGTTCCAAATAGGAAAAGGAGTACGTCAAGGTTATATCTTGTCACCCTGCTTATTAAACTTATATGCAGAGTACATCATGAGGAACGCTGGGCTGGAAGAAGCACAAACTGGAAACAAGATTGCTGGGAGAAATATCAATAACTTCAGATATGCAGATGACACCACCCTTATGGAAGAAAGTGAAGAGGAACTCAAAAGCCTCTTGAGGAAAGTGAAAGAGGAGAGTGAAAAGGTTGGCTTGAAGCTCAACATTCAGAAAACAAAGATCATGGCATCTGGTCCCATCATTTCATGGGAAATAGATGGGGAAACAGTGGAAACAGTGTCAAACTTTATTTTTCTGGGCTCCAAAATCACTGTGGATGTTGATTGCAGCCATGAAATTAAAAGATGCTTACTCCTTGGAAGGAAAGTTATGACCAACCTTGATAGTATATTAGAAAGCAGAGACATTACTTTGCCCACAAAGGTCTGTCTAGTCAAGGTTATGGTTTTTCCCGTGGTCATGTATGGATGTGAGAGTTGGATTGTGAAGAAAGCTGATCACCGAAGAATTGATGCTTTTGAACTGTGGTGTTGGAGAAGACTCTTGAGAGTCCCTTGGACTGCAAGGAGATCCAACCAGTCCATCCTAAAGGAGATCAATCCTGGGTGTTCATTGGAAGGACTGATACTGAAGCTGAAGCTACAATACTTTGGCCACCTCATGCGACGAGTTGACTCACTGGAAAAGACTCTGATGCTGGGAGGGATTGGGGACAGGAGGAGAAGGGGATGACAGAGAGTGAGATGGCTGGATGGCATCACAGACTCGATGGACATGAGTTTGAGTGAACTCCGGGAGTTGGTGATGGACAGGGAGACCTGGAGTGCCGTGATTCATGGGGTCGCAAAGAGTCAGACAAGACTGAGCGACTCAACTGAACTATAATCACTTTTGCAATTTTCATATATTGAAAGAAACCAAGGATGCAACAGGAAGCAAAGAAATTTTAAAGTCTCTTTACTAAGCCAAAAATATCGATTCTTAACACTGTGCTAATAGTGGCATGCATTCTTTTAGTAAGGATTGTCCTATTATAAAGATTTCCCTTCGATACCATTTTTATTCACTTGAGCTTCTCTGTTTAGGACTCTAAAAATCCAACAGAAAACAAAAAATATTGTATAAAATGATGCTTTTTGGTAAGACCATTTCTTCCCTTGGTTGCAAGAAACAGAGATAGATTCAGGCAGTGTTGAGTAATAGATATTTTATAATCTTCTTCCCATGGAAAATCAGAGGGAAAATAAAGTATTTTAGGAAATAGTTGAACCCTTGTTCTTTTTCTCTCATTATCTCTCCTCTTCTTTCTCAAGAGATTCTTGATATTTTTCCACTGGAATTACAATTTCTCCCTTTAATTGTCCTCTCTTTGCTTAGTGCCCCCTCTCCCTAGATATTCATGAGCTAAGATTCTCAAACATATATTTTGCACAAACCTGTAATGGCAGCTTTATTTTCTAAAGAACAAAGATCATTTCATTCCATATCTCACTGTCAGAACAGGTCAGTTCAGTTCAGTCACTCAGTCGTTTCCGACACTTTGTGACCCCATGGACTGCAGCATGCCAGAATTCCCTGTCCATCGCCAACTTCCAGAGTTTATTCAAACTCATGTCCATTGAGACGGTGATGCCATCCATCCATCTCATCCTCTATTGTCCCCTTCTCCTCCTTCCTTCAATCTTTCCCAGCATCAGGGTCTTTTCCAATGAGTCAGCTCTTAACATCAGGTGGCCAAAGTATTGGAATTTCAGCTTTAGCATCAGTCCTTCCAATTAATATTCAGGACTGATTTCCTTTAGGATGGACTAGTTGAATCTCCTTGGATTCCAAGGGACGCTCAAGCGTCTTCTTCAACACCACAGTTAAAAAGCATCAATTATTTGGCGTTCAGCTTTTTTTATAGTCCGACTCTCACATCCATACATGACTACTGGAAAAAACATAGCCTTGACTAGATGGGTCTTTGTTGGCAAAGTACTGTCTCTGCTTTTTAATATGCTGTCAAGGTTGCTCATAACTTTCCTTCCAAGAAGCAAGCATCTTTTAATTTCACAGCTGCAGTCACCATCTCCAGTGATTTTGGATACTCCCGCCCAAACTAAAGTCTGCCACTGTTTTCACTTTTTCCCCATCTATTTGCCATGAAGTGATGGGACCAGATGCCATGATCTTAGTTTCCTGAATGTTGAGTTTTAAGCCAACTTTTTCATTCTCCTCTTTCACTTTCATCAAGAGACTCTTTATTTCTTCTTCGTTTTTTGCCATAAGGGTGGTGTCATCTGCATATCTGAGCTTATTGATATTTCTCCTGGCAATCTTTAATCCAGCTTGTGTTTCATCCAGCCCAGCGTTTCTCGTCATGTACTTTGGATATAAGTTAAATAAACAGTTTGTCAATATACAGCATTGGTGTATTCCTTTCCCGATTTGAAATCAGTCTGTTGTTCCATGTCCAGTTCTAACTGTTGCTTCCTGACCTGCATACAGATTTCTCAAGAGGCAGGTCAGGTGGTGGTATTCCCATATCTTTCAGCATTTTCCAGTGTATTGTGATCCATACAGTCAAAGACTTTGGCATAGTCAATGAAGCAGAAGTAGATGTTTTTCTGGAACTCTCTTGATTTTTTGATGATGCAATGGATGTTGGCAATTCGATCTCTGGTTCCTCTGCTTTTCTAAATCCAGCTTGAACATCTGGAATTTTATGGTTCACGTACTGTTGAAGCCTAGCTTGGAGAATTTTGAGCATGACTTTACTAGTGTGTGAGATGAGTGCAATTGTGCAGTAGTTTGAACATTCTTTGGCATTGCCTTTCTTTGGGATTGGAATGAAAACTGACTTTTTCCAGTCCTATGGCCACTTCTGAATTTTCCAAATTTGCTGGCATATTATGTGCAGCACTTCCACACCATCATCTTTTAGGATTTGAAGTAGCTCAACTGTAATTCCATCACCTCCACTAGCTTTGTTCATAGTGATGCTTCCTAAGACCCACTTGACTTCACATTTCAGGATGTCTGGCTCTAAGTGAGTGATCATACCATAATGATTATTTGGGTCATGAAGATCTTTTATGTACAGTTCTTCTGTGTATTCTTCCCACCTCTTCTTAATATCTTCTGTTTCTGTTAGGTCTGTCCATACCATTTCTGTCCTTTATTGTGCCCATCTTTACATGAAATATTCCCTTGTTATCTCTAATTGTCTTGAAGAGATCTCTAGCCTTTCCTATTCTATTTTTTTCCTCTATTTCCATGCATTGCTCTGAGGAAAGCTTTCCTCAGGGCTTGACCCCTTTCTATTGTAGGCCAGATTTCAGGAAAAGGAAACCAGATTTATCAAGGCTTTAACCAAACCTGCCACTTTTCAGTATCTCAGCAAGATTTCTGGACTGAACAATTGCATTATCATGGAACATAGATCCGGAAAATAATAGATGCAACCTATTGCAGTACTGCTGTGTAATTTAACTCATCTTGGAAATATAAGAAAATATCCAATAAGAAACTATTCTTAAGTATCTTTTTAAAACTTTGAACAGAGTCACAGATTTTACCATTTGTTATAAACTGGTATATATAATTTAACCAGAACCAAAAGAAAATTAGTATTGTGTGAATTCTGAAGCACTTTCAACATGTAGGAATAATGTGGACTTTCTTGAGTTTTACACATTCATAAGTGAATGGTCTGTATCTCGTGCCTTTGTTGGTTTTCTGTGAGCTGTAGTTTCTGGGAAGTGAGCAGCTCTCACTCCTGTAACTCTTGTAATCCAGTCATTCGTGTGCCTCCTTCATGAGGATTCAGTACGGCTGTTGTGCTGTTATTCCTCTGATAGGAACTCTAACTCGGTGTAAAGCCCCAAAGGTCTGTTACTTATTTTTATTTCATATTGTACTATATTTTATTTACAGTGTTGTGTTTGTTTCAGGTGTATAGCAAAGTGATACAGTCATATATATATATATATATATGAATTAACAAAAGCAGTTCCCATCTTTTGATGGGGTGCTCATGGTTTATAAAATAAATGCCATTATTTTGAGAGAGGGATAACTTAGGTATGGCATTGTTTTTTTTTTCTTTTTGCTGCTTGAGGCAGTTGTAAAATAACTTAATGTAGCTTTTTGCAACTGTGTATTCTATAGTATTTTTTCATTTGGTGAAATTTTAACTCAATGTTTTTGGCATTGTGCTTTGTACCATTTATTAAATAAAAACTAAAAAACAGAAAATATCCATAATACTATAAGCATGGACTTATAAATATTAAAAATTTTAAGACATCTCTAAGGAAACATATTTGAGAGAGCATGCTCTCTGATATTTAAAAATTCATACAGGCATATCAAATCTACATCAGTGGACCTAGATTTAGAACTGACGAAAAGATTCATTGAGAATCTCTTACACAAGTTTAGTTACTTTTATACTTTGGCCACCTGATGCGAAGAGCGGACTCATTTGTAAAGACCCTGATGCTGGGAAAGATTGAGGGCAGGAGGAGAAGGGGATGACAGAGGATGAGATGGTTGGATGGCATCACCAACTCAATGGACATGGGTTTGGGTAGACTCTGGGAGTTGGTGATGGACAGGGAGGCATGACGTGCTGTGGTTCATATGGGGTCACAAAGAGTAGGACACAACTGAGTGACTGAACTGAACTGAACTGAGACAGTATAAAGAAACCAAGCAACACAGAGGGGGGAAAAAAGAGTTGTACTGGGAAATCCCACAACATGTCAACCACAGTTTCCTAGTGACTTCACTCTGCTGGTCACCTCTCTGTCAAAAAGAGACAAATTTGAAGAAGGTGAGACCTCTTTAGTTCAGGGAAATCATGTCTTTCTTCTAGACTTCTTTATGGTGATGCTGGTGATTTAGTTGCTAAGTCATGTCTGACTCTTGTAACCCCACAGACTGTAGCCTACCAGGGTCCTCTGTTTATGGGATTACCTAGGCAAGAATACTGGAGTGGGTTGCCATTTCCTTCTGCAAGATTTCTTTATACACCACGCTTTTCACAATCTCGCTCTGGCATATGTGCTAAGAATATTTTTGCCAGTGAAGTTGCAATTCCTCAACCAGAAGAGTCCCAGTAAACAACTCTGAAAACTATGTAAAAACTGATGATTATTATTTCATTTTTTCAGCTTGCATATTCTGTATGTTAGCACTGCAAGAATGAAAATCCAGAGTTATTCCAAGCATTTTGAGCCTGGTTGTAAATTTCAGACCAAAAATTAACCATGGCCTGACAGGACTGAAAATGAGAAAAAACCAATACATCCAGGATTTCTCTAATAATGCACTGGATAGACTTCATGGCTTTTCATGAATCTTCTGAAAATACTTGTATAAGTCTGTAAATATGTCTGGGAAAGTCTTTTAAATTCTTTGGTGAAAAGGGAAAAAAACAGAATCTTGTATCGGATGCAGCAGAATTCAATAATATGGCTTGAATTAGACAGTCTCAAAGAAGAAAAAGAGCAAACAAAAATGTTCACCATACTTATCAGAGACATTGCTTTCTGAGAGAAATACAGGTCAACAAAGTAAGCGGAAAAAATTTCTTATTTCCTAAATGCTAATGCAATGGCTCCAAACCCTTCTGGAGCTAAGATGGCTGTGTTTCATATTTATGTAATTTAAGTGTACTTCAGAAGTACTTGCCTATGGTGTAGACTTTTTATTTCTATAAATTTACTTTTTTACTATGAGGGGTGTGTCTATTCAAGGTAAATTAATCTCCTATTCACAAAAATCTCATTAATAGTTAACTCACCTATGTTCATATCAAAGCATTTTTTAATAATAGTGTTTATATTTTTGGAATTCTCTAGCCTCCTGTCAAATAGACCACATCTATCATATTGATTTGTTGCTACCATCCACATGTTAATGATCAGAGGCACCGCAGGCAATATAACTTCTAGTATCTTTTGTTGCAACTATTTTTACTGAGGACTATTAAGCAACACAGGCCTTGTCAAATTTGATTTGCCCGTAAAATTGTAACTCATTATTCTTCAATTGACTAGACTCATTTGGGAAAATTTACAAAGATAAAGCCTGGTAAAAATGATTGACATGTTGATATATTTCACAAACAAAAGTTATATACATTTTATAGAGCACATTTGTGATTTTAGAGAAACTTTCTTAAAAATTTTTTTGAATGGTTTCTGCTGCTGCTACTGCTAAGTTGCTTCAGTCATGTCCGACTCTGTATGACCCCATAGACGGCAGCCACCGGGCTCCCCCATCCCTGGGATTCTCCAAGCAAGAACACTGGAGTGGGTTGCCATTTCCTTCTCCAATGCAGGAAAGTAAAAAGTGAAAGTGAAGTCGCTCAGTTGTGTCCAACTCAGCGACCCCATGGAATGCAGTCTACCAGGCTCCTCTGCCCATGGGATTTTCCAAGCAAGAGTACTGGAGTGGGGTGCCATTGCCTTCTCCTTCTCTTGGACGGAGTGAACACTTAATTGTTCCATTCCCTCATGCAGCTCCCCCTGATAAGCTTGGTAGTTATTAATCTTTTACCATTATTTTAATAGGTGCCTTAAAGAGTAAAATGTACATTCTTCATTTTTCAAAATCTATGTGGAATACACACTCCTTACCCTAACCAACAAACAAATGTTGGATTGTATTTTTAAACCTTTATATTTTAAATGCCACAAGATACAATTTTATTATTTTATATGGTGACACTTAGACTAATGTACATATTCATTCTTTTTGTTGTTTTTCATTCCTTTTTGAAACTTTAAGTGTCTTAAACAAGTTTCCGCCCCCCCCCCCGCCCTGCTTGAACAAAAACCTGTATTATTTACTTTAGTACAGGTATTACTGGTAACAAATTCTATTCTATAATTTAAAATTCTACTTTAAATCTAAAACAAATTAATAATAGCTATTGAAAACTAATTTATATATATAAAGTTTATAACATTTCCATCTAAAAAGACATGTTGAGAATCTCATTTAGAGCATTTTATATTTTTGGATATATTTTATTTCAAATGAGTTTGTGTCTTTTAGAAAATTTTAAATATTGTTTTGGCAAAGTTTAACTAATTTAGTAAATTTTACAAAGAGATATCTACCATTTCATTGCACCAAAATTTGGATGTCTAAATTTTTAAATAACAAATCAGAAAACATTCATGAAAATGCATTTAGCATGTATGAGGTAAATGGCCTTAGGATATGACTTGTTTATTTTATAAATCAATATATTTTAAATCTATTTTTACCATTCTTGAGATTAATAACCCTTTCCTAAAATTTGACCCTCATAATGTAGGCAATACCAGACACTACAGCTACACATTTAATTAGATTTAATCCAAATAAATAAAAATTTAAGTTAGTTTTCAATATTTTATGTGCCATCACTGTGTCATATAATACCAAACTTAAAATGATGCAGTTTACTGAAATCAGTAAGGGTTGAGGCTGATGGGACCTTACTGTAAATTCAATATTGATGGGACCCTCAATGTAAATTCAGGCTTCCATGATCAGAGAGATTTATCTGTAAGAGAACACAATCAGTGATCCACAAGGTGGTTCATGATGCTTCTTACCACCATATATATTTCAGTGACCAAAAAAAAAAAAAAAATGGTCAGCTGAACAGAGATGAATGAATTTTGCTAAGAGAGAAACATATGATAGCTTTTTTAACTGAGTAGAAATATTCTGCCTCAGATAAATTACTATAGAAAATGTTCAAAATATTTGTACTTAGTTAAAATGAAACTTTTATTGCCCTATTGTTAAGAAAAGATGATTGTAATGATTCCCATGAATATTTTTCTATAGTAAAGAATGTGAATAGTGCCACAAACTAGATACAAAAATATCATTGCTTTTCATATGTAATTACCTACAGAGTCGGACATGACTGAAGCGACTTAGCAGCAGCAGCAGTTAGGTAATAGCTTGTATATATTCACTCTATTGATCTATTTACCTATCTTGCATGGCTTTAAAATCCTGACAAATTCTGTAATCCTTGATTTTCTTATTTCTGAAATGGTGCTACTTATATCTGTCTAATTGGCTTGCCTCGTGGCTCAGTGGTAATCTACCTGCCAATGCAGGAGACACAGGAGATGAGGGTTTAATCCCTGTGTCAGAAAGATCCCTGGAAAAGGAAACGGCAATCTACTCCAGTATTCTTGCCTGGGAAATTCCATGAATCAAGGAGCTTGGAAGGCTACAGTCCATGAGGTCACAAAGAGTTGGACATGACTGACCTATCTAATAGATGTGTTGAGACCACATGAACAAATGTGTGCAAAGCTAGAAACTCTAAAAACACATCAGTTTTAAGGATAGTGGTATATTTTACTATTCACAATGGATACCTATTATTATATGCTCATATAAGAATAAGACCAGTTTAACTTGAAAATTTGAAAGTATTTAACTGAATCTTATCAGAGAAAAATGTTGTATTTACACCCCTAGGAAATATATAAAATATAAAGTTAATCTGCTGTGTGGGCATGATGTGGTCCATAAATGGTGGCTTTATATCATAGGAAAGCATAACTAAACCCTATTCTACCAGCTTGTTTATCCACAGGGGCTGAAATCCGAGTGAAAGAAGTATTCAGAATTCCATAATGGAGTGATTGGAAGCCCCAAAGACTCAGAACGGCACTGAATGATTAGGAAGAAACAACTGAAGCCATGAAGAAAATGCTTCAGCGAATAGATGTAATATTTCTTCATGTCAGTTCATAATCACTTCAGTGAGATGCATCGCTTTCATACCAGTGGAAATACTAGACAGGATGACCAGAAAAATGAAATCCTATAAAAAAACATCTGTAGACATACAGTATCGAAGAGACTAGTCAACTTTATTTTAAAAGTAAAACAAAATGACTAATGAAACTGTTAAAACATTATCAGGTTTGGGAAATACAAACAATATCAGATACGTGATTCACAGCCACTGCCATTAAATACCTTGAACCCCACATATGAAAATAAGGTTTAAACACATCTAAATTGAAATAAAAGGCAAGATTAGCTTTCATGGGTTGTTTTAATATACTGTAAACTTCTTGAGTTGGGTATATATTCATCATATGTATTTCTATATGAGAAACAATCCTGTTAGAAGATTCTTTCAATCATGATTACTTTAACAATACTTTTGCATGGCTGCTATATAGTTATTCTAGGCTTTAGGATCACAGTAGGAATAGTAGTCCACGTCTTTGTTGAAATGGGTGGGTTAGTGGGCATCATAGTTAAAATAAGAAATACACAAAGGATAAAGTAATTATAAATCTGGATGAGAGCTACAGCTAAAACAAACACACACAAAGTTACAAACTAGTATGAGAGAAAAAAATCATCATACAGAGTGGTCTATAAGAAAGCTGTTTTTTAATAACAGACTTTATGGTTATAGTCACACTTATCTTTCATTCACAACTTTGCAAATTGGCAATGACTTTATTTAGTCCCACATCTTATGTCTTCATATTCTGAATTTCTAGTAAAAGAAGCAAACCTCTTTTGATGGCTGAAGACACAAAAAGTTGGATCAATCTACAGAGACACATTCAAGACTTAAAACACATGTATAATCTACCAAGGGGGAAAAGAAGAAGCACACATAGCAAGCTCAACAATAAGGCATGGCAAAGATAGGAAATAGTCTTACAGGGGAAGGAGAAGATGACTGGAGAAAAAACCTGATTTGACAGTCTGATTTCTTAGTCTTAAATACTCATTTCTCTCCCAAACGAAAATATAATTATTTCCCTCTGCAGGAAATTAACCCCCAAAGTCTCACCTAATCATATGAGGTTCAAAGTCCAGGTGTTTTTCAGTTCAGTTCAATTCAGTTCAGTCACTTAGTCGTGTCCGACTCTTTGCGACCCCATGAACCACAGCACACCAGGCCTCCCTGTCCATCACCAACTCCCGGAGTTCATTCAAACTCATGTGCATCGAGTCGCTGATGCCATCCAGCCATCTCATTCTCTGTCGGCCCCTTCTCCTGCTGCCCACAATCCCTCCCAGCATCAGAGTCTTTTCCAGTGAGTCAACTCGTTGCATGAGGTGGCCAAAGTATTGCAGTTTCAGCTTTAGCATCAGTCCTTCCAATGAACACCCAGGATTGATCTCTTTTAGAATGGACTGGTTGGATTTCCTTGCAGTCCAAGGGACTCTCGAGAGTCTTCTCCAGCACCACAGTTCAAAAGCATCAATTCTTCGGCACTCAGCTTTCTTCACAGTCCAAATCTCACATCCATACATGACCACAGGAAAAACCATAGCCTTGAATATATGGACCTTGGTTGGCAAAGTAATGTCTCTGCTTTTTAATATGCTATCTAGGCTGGTCATAACTTTCCTTCCAAGGAGCAAGCGTCTTTTGATTTCATGGCTGCAATCAGCATCCAAAGTGATCTTGGAGCCCAAAAAAATAAAGTCTGACACTGTTTCCACTGTTTCCCATCTATTTCACATGAAGTGATGGGACCAGATGCCATGATCTTTGTTTTCTGAATGTTGAGCTTCAAGCCAACCTTTTCACTCTCCTCTTTCACTTTCATAAAAAGGCCTTTGAGTTCCTCTTCACTTTCTGCCATAAGGGTGGTGTCATCTGCATATCCGAGGTTATTGATATTTCTCCCAGCAATCTTGTTTCCAGCTTGTGCTTCTTCCAGCCCAGCGTTCCTCATGATGTACTCTGCATATAAGTTTAATAAGCAGGGTGACAATATACAACCTTGCGTACTCCTTTTCCTATTTGGAACCAGTCTGTTGTTCCATGTCCAGTTCTAACTCTTGCTTCCTGACCTGCATACAGGTTTCTCAAGAGGCAGGTCAGGTGGTCTGACCAGCGGATGTTGGCAATTTGATATCTGGTGGATCAGGTGTTTTTAATATACTTCAGTTCCAGATGAAGTTTCTCCTGATTTAGATGACCTAACTGAAAATACAAGTTGTCTAACTCAACCCACGGAAAAAGCAATGGCACCCCACTCCAGTACTCCTGCCTGGAAAATCCCATGGAAGGAAGAACCTGGTGGGCTGCAGTCCATGGGGTCGCCAAGAGTCAGACACGACTGAGCAACTTCACTTTCACTTTTCACTTTCATCCATTGGAGAAGGAAATGGCAACCCACTCCAGTGTTCTTGCCTGGAGAATCGCAGGGACATTGGAGCCTGGTGGGCTGCCATCTCTGGGGTCACACAGAGTTGGACACGACTGAAACAACTTAGCAGCAGCAGCAGCAGCAGCAACTCAACCCAAACACAGGGCTTCCCAGGTGGCGCTAGTGGTAAAGAATCTGTCTGCCATTGCAGGAGATACAAAAAACGTGGTTTCAATTCCTCTGTTGGAAAAATCCCTTGGAGGAAGGCATGTCAACCCACTCCACTATACCATGAACAGAGGAGCCTGGCAGGCTACAGTCAAGGGACTCTCAAAAGAGTCAGACACAACTTAGCAAATTCCTTAGAAATATTTAGGTTGTTCACCTCAAACTGGTAGAGACTGTACTTCATATCATTATATTTATCTTTAATACAATGCATCTGGTACAGAAATAGACCTCATTAAACATTTATTGAGATTGGACAGTAAAATAAAATGCTTTGGAAGGCAGTGAGCATAGACAAGCTTTTACTTCTGAATGTCTTGACTTACTTTAAAATTCCTTCCTCCCTCTTTTTAGCAGATTCATATTGAAAATTCCCAGGACGCTTGTACAAAAGACAACCACAGATGTGCTGTCCGACACTTAGACCTTTAGCGATACTCTTCCCTAGTACTTGTCTTGGCCCTTTCACTACAGTCTTTCTCTTTTTTATGATTACGGAGCTGGTGAGTTGGGCTAAGTGGGAGAGCACTTTAACATAACAGTTTTGAGCAAACTCTTGAGTCCCTGAAGGCCATTTTCACTTTCTATTCCCTCAGTAGCTGCTTATCTGAGGCTAGTTATTCTTAGCTTCCATATCTCTGAGAATCAGTTTTCTTGACTATTAAATAGGTATAGTAATACCATCTCAAGGGTTGAGTAGATTAAGTGTCTCAGACTTTTGTATGCCTTGTTCTATGTTTTGTTTTGTTTTTGTTTATTCCCCTAATTGCTTATGTATTTATTTATGGAGAACTGAGGTTTTTGAAGTGAAAGGGAAATTTTTCATCTGAACAGATGCCATTACTAAAAAAAGAAGCTAATGTAACCCTCAGAGGGCTGACTCAACATACTTTTCAGGGTGCCCCAACTGCTAGAATTGTGGGAAGATTTCAGGTACTTGGCAGAGATAACTTTTCAGGAGAGGAAGGCATTGACTCTAGCTATATCCAACTCAGCGTTATTCCTAATCCTGCCTGCCATGAGCTCAGGAAAGTCTTTCCAGTGGAGTTCATTGCTCTTGTCTTAGGTATCATCACTGCCATCAGTAATTATCAGAGCTGGATGCTCTGATAAAGCAAAATTGTCCTTTAGCAGGGCAAACCTTTTGTACAGTCAACCACAGCTGCGATACACTTTCCAAGAGGCTCCACTTCACTGGTCTCAAGCTAAAGTCAAGTGAAGTGAAAGTTGCTCAATCGTGTTGACTCTTTGTGACCTCATGGACTATATATAGTCCATGGAGTCTTCCAGGTCAGAATGCTGGAGTGGGTAGCCTTTCCCTTCTCCAGGGGTCTTCCCAACCCAGGGACCGAACCCTGGTCTCCCGCACTGCGGGCAGATTCTTTACTAGCTGAGCCACAGGGGAAGCCCAAAGAAGAAGCTCACATGTGCTCATTCTCTGGTTAAAGCTGGTTTTGCTCAAGGAATTTAACTCAGTGGCTGGAAGTGGCGTAGTGGGTGACATGGGTACAGATAAGTAACCTCAGGATGACGGAGGTAGACTTTTAAGCTCAGGTCCTTGCAGGTGAAGTAGGGCTAATAATGACTAAAGATTTCAAATACTAGGCTCTTGTTTTTGATATACTCAGTAACCTTCATGGCAATCAAACTTCAGGCATTCAAGACCCTCCACAATCTACATCAACTGACCTTCCTTTTTTTTTTTTTTTAATTAGAAAAAAGGTTCCTAGAAGGCAGGAGCTTTTTATTTTTTTTTTTATCTTTGTATCTCAGTTGCCTACATCAGCATGTAAGATATTATAGGCAGTCAACCATCATTCTTAAAAGTGAAAGAAAGAAGAAAATAAGGAAAGAAAGAAGAAAATAAGGAAAGAAAGAAAGCACAAAGGAAAAACTAAAGAAAAACAAATATATTATTGAATTCAGCTAACCATTTTAAAGTTTATACAGAAAATTAAGTTAAAATTTTTAACACTTGAAAATGTTATTTAAAAAGCAGATTGGATTTTTCATATATTAGAGAATATTACAAAATATAACATATATTATGGGAAATTAGTTAAAATCTAAACAGTCCATTCTAAAGGAGATCAATCCTGGGTGTTCATTGGAAGGACCAAAGCTAAAGCTGAAACTCCAATACTTTGGCCACCTCATGCGACGAGTTGACTCACTGGAAAAGAGTCTGATGCTGGGAGGGATTGCGGGCAGGAGGAGAAGGGGACGACAGAGAATGAGATGACTGGATGGCATCACCGACTCGATGGACATGAGTTTGAATGAACTCTGGGAGTTGGTGATGAACAGGGAGGCCTGGCGTGCTGTGATTCATGGGGTCGCAAAGAGTCAGACACGACTGAGCTACTGAACTGAACTGAAACATGTTGAACAATCAGAGTTGAGAAATCCCAAATTATTACTTTGCAATAGCTCACAATAAAATAAATTATATATGAGTAAACAGTCTAATAATTATGGTATTAATATGATCTATTAGAATATCTATTTACAGCACTAGGAAAATTTTAAAAATATATGTGCAATAACTTTAATTATAAAAATTGACACATAAGGAATACTTAAATTTTTGAATCACAGTGATGAGTATGCACGTGGGTAATTCTCAAATATGAGGCTTCCCAGGTGGCTCAGGAGACCCGGGTTCAATCCCTGGGTTGGGAAGATTCCCTGAAAAAAGAAATGACAACCCACTCTTGTTTTCTTGCTTAGAAAATCCCATGGACAGAGGAACCTGGCAGCTACAGTCCATGGAGTCACAAAAGAGTCAAACATGCCTTAGCAACTAAACAACAACAAAACTCTTAAAATCATTCAATCTAGGCAATTTTTAAATGGTAAAAGCAGTAAAATAACCTAAAAACTATAAGAAATAATGCAGAAGAGATAGGACAATGAAAACAAAATACTATTTTTATACTGATAAAACGGAATAGGTGTCTAGATTCTCAAGTAAATGGGTTGTTCAGTTCAGTTCACGTCAGTCACTCAGGCATGTCCGACTCTTTGCAACCCCATGAATCGCAGCATGCCAGGCCTCCCTGTCCTTCACCAACTCCCGGAGTTCACCCAAACTCATGTGCATTGAGTCGGTGATGCCATTCAGCCATCTCATCCTCTGTCGTCCCCTATTCCTCCTGCCCCCAATCCCTCCCAGCATCAGGGTCTTTTCCAATGAGTCAACTCTTCACATGAGGTGGCCAAAGTATTGGAGTTTCAGCTTTAGCATCAGTCCTTCCAATGAACACCCAGGACTGGTCTACTTTAGGATGGACTGGTTGGATCTCCTTGCTGTCCAAGGGACTCCAAGAGTCTTCTCCAGCACCACAGTTCAAAAGCATCAATTCTTTAGCACTCAGCTTTCTTCACATTCCAACTCTCACATCCATACATGACCACTGGAAAAACCATAGCCTTGACTAGACTGACCTTTGTTGGCAAAGTAATATCTCTGTTTTTTAATATGCTGTCTAGGTTGGTCATAACTTTCCTTCCAAAGAGTAAAAGTCTTTTAATTTCATGGCTGAAATCACCATCTGCAGTGATTTTGGAGCCCAGAAAAATAAAGTCTGACACTGTTTCCACTGTTTCCCCATCTATTTGCCATGAAGTGATGGGACCAGATGCCATGATCTTAGTTTTCTGAATGTTGAGCTTTAAGTCAACTTTTTCACTCTCCTCTTTCACTTTCATCAAGAGTCTTTTTAATTCCTCTTCACTTGCTGACATAAGGGTGGTGTCATCTGCATATCAGGTTATTGATATTTCTCCCGGCAGTCTTGATTCCAGCTTGTGCTTCCTCCAGCCTAGTGTTTCTCATGATGTACTCTGCATATAAGTTAAATAAGCAGGGTGACAATATACAGCCTTGATGTATTCCTTTTCCTATTTGGAACCAGTCTGTTGTTCCATGGCCAGTTCTAACTATTGCTTCCTAACCTGCATATTGGTTTCTCAAGAGGCAGGTCAGGTGGTCTGGTATACCCATCTCTTTCAGAATTTTCCACACTTTATTGTGATCCACACAGTCAAAGGCTTTGGCATAATCAATAATGCAGAAATAGATGTTTTTCTGGAACTCTCTTGCTTTTTTGATGATCCAGCGGATGTTGGCAATTTGTTAAAACCTATCAAATTGTAAGTAGTTTGCACTAGTGTATTCCCCATTTACTCTAGTGCAGAAGTACTATCTTCTAGTCAACCCATTTCTGTTTTAGATGGACTAGAAGATAAATATGACTAAAAAAAAAAATCAGAGTAGCTGGAAATCTATGCTGAATACTGAAGTTCTTCTGCCAAACTTCTGTCATGAAGATTGTTTGGGGGTACATGCAGAATCTGGAAAGTCTCCAGAAGAGTGGAAAAGTCACTGAACTCAGAAAAATGGATGTGAAATATGTATTCTTCTCAAATTAAAAAGTTGTATTAGAAATAAAAAACTCTAATGCCCCCAAATGGGGGGAAATATTTAGCAAAAAAATTTAAATGTTATTTCTGAAGCTATGTGTGTAAACTTTTCTTTGTGCTTTATCTAGCAGAAAAAGGATGTGCTGTCAACATGTTTAGTTTCTATCAATTGGACAATTATAATGCAAATCCAGTGCTTCTTAAAAATATATTAACAGAGCTAAATATTATGTGGCTTTAGATGACTTATTTAAAATAAAACTTTTCAGAAGAATATTATTTGAGTAAATTTAAAAAATAAAACTAAAAAAAAAGGAAGAAATTGGTAAACTGTAACCCAAATAATAGGGAAAGGACTACATCAAGGCTGTATATTGGCACCCTGCTTATTTAACTTATTTGCAGAGTACATCACGAGAAATGCTGGACTGGATGAAGCACAAGCTGGATTAAAGATTGCTGGGAGAAGTATCAGTAACCTCAGATATGAAGATGACACCATCCTTATGGCAGAAAGTGAAGAACTAAAGAGTCTTTTGATGAAAGTGAAAGAGGAGAGTGAAAAAGTTGGCTTAACGCTCAACTTTCAGAAAATTAAAATTATGGCATCTGGTCCCATCACTTCATGGCAAATAGATGGGGAAACAGTGGAAACAGTGACAGATTTTATTTTCTTGGTCTCCAAAATCACTGCAGATGGTGATTGCAGCCATGAAATTAAAAGATACCTACTCCTTAGAAGGAAAGTTAAGACCAACCTAGACAGCATATTATAAAGCAGAGACATTGCCAACGAAGGTCCGTCTAGTCAAAGTCATGGTTTTACCAGTGGTCATGTATGGATGTGAGAGTTGGACTATAAAGAAAGCTGAGTGCCGAAGAATTGATGCTTTTGAACTGTGGTGTTGGGGAAGACTCTTGAGACTCCCTTGGAGAACCAACCAGTCCATGCTAAAGGAAATCAGTCCTGAATATTCATTGGAAGGACTGATGTTGAAGCTGAAACTCCAATCCTTTGGCCACCTGATGCAAAGAACTGACTCATTGGAAAAGACACTGATGCTGGGAAAGATTGAAGGCGGGAGGAGAAGGGGACGATAGAGGATGAGATGGTTTGATGGCATCCCCGACACAATGGACATGAGTTTTAATAAACTCTTGGATTTGGTGATGGACAGGAGGCCTGGTGGGCTGCAGTCCATAGCGTCACAAAGAGTCAGACATGATTGAGCAGCTGAACTGAACCAAACTGAATAGAGACCTTGTAATAAGACAATGGATTGACATTCCAGGGTTAATTTTGTTTTGATACTTTTATCTTTACTTTAAGTCACTGTAATTTCCTTGACTGAGAAGACGATCAAGAGACAGCTGATCCACAGACTTCCTAATTTGATTGTCTTGATCATTGTCTTAATGTAAATTAAACTAAATGGCTGAAATAGGGTTTTGGAATGAAATTTGTCTGATCATGGGTACCACTATTCTAATCCTATAAAGAAAAAGAATGGGACTTAATCTCTCATAATAACAGTCACCAAATAAGGATGTATGCTTCCCGTTAGCATATTACTGCACAAAAAGCATTCAAATTTTGATTTAAAACTTGCCTATTCCATTCTATTAATTAGGACTTAATGTACAGGTTCATTTAGCATATGCAACCACTAGATTAATTTTGCCTTTTATTTTATTTGCAGTAGCTTAAAAAAACAAATTATTCTTCTGCATGTTTTAATTACAATATATTTTTATTGGTTTGAATTAAAGAATGATCAAGAATGTATGTAGTTTTCCTATTTGTCATGACTGGTTATGCAAATCTAGTTTTATCTTGAATATTTTAAAGGTAGTTTCATGTTTCAGATTTCATTAAATGGAAAATAGAAAGGCATAAAACTATCAACCAAGAATAATATGTATATTTTTTATTCTCTAGTTTCATCTTGATCATAGGTATTTATTGTTCACTTTATTTTTTAAATTATAGTTTGCTGACTAGGTTATTATAGTATATTTCATTTAATTCACTTATGCCTTACCAGAGGTAGCTTAGGTATGATTCTTAATATTTACTCAGAGAATCTCTCATATGATAAAACCATTACTCCTAGATCAGGGCATTATGTGCCATGTGCTGATGCAAAGGTCTTATAAATGGAAATTGAAAAGAAAAAGATCCTCATTTGATTTCAGGCAAAACTCTCCTACACAATCTTAACAGTGTATAAACAGGCAAGGTTATAAATGCAATATAATTGCAGCAAAGTGGGATAACTAAATCAAGAAAGACTGCTCTACTGTATTGATTCCCATCAAATTTGTCACTAGATGTTAAACTTTAATTAAAGGGTGATCATTGTCAATCACTTTACTTCCTACGTTTAAATAAATGTATTATTATTTTCAATGAAGTTGACATTATTCTTTGTCAGGAACATCTTTGGATGAAAATAGAACTGCATTGCTAATATTCTCTCTTTGGGAGTCAGTAGGTGGAGTCAAGTCATGGAGATGTTCTATCAATGTCACTATGAATAGAATAGAAAACGGGGGATTCTTGATTATTAGAAGAAATTTCAAGAACTTCTTTGGATGGAAAACATTTGATATTTTGACATTTCATCAGTTGCATTGATTTAAAGTCAGGAAAAGAAATCAAAGAAGTAATGAGAGACAATGAAAAGTAAAATCTGTTCATGGCAGTTGGTGGCAGACACAGGAGCTCTGCTCTGAGATCAGATGATGATGCAGACAGTGCCCAAAGTTGTGCAGAACCACAGGTGGAGCTTCACAATTAGGGCTCACTGGCAAAAAGATTGAATAGAAGGACAAGATCTCATCTCTTCTTAAAAAAAAATCTAAAATCACAATTAACTGCTGAACAACCGTTGACAAAAAAATAAGGCTGCAAACTACCAAGAGAGATACCTTATACCCAGAGACAAAGAGGAGGCCACAAAAAGATGGTGAGAGAGGTGAAATCGTGATAAAATAAAATCCTGTACTCCCTGAGTGGGTGACCCACAAACTGGAAAATAATCATAACATGAATGTTCTCCCAAGGTGTGAAAGTCCTGAGCTCCAGGCCAGGATTCGCAGCCTCTGGGTCTGGCAACAGGAGGAACCTCCAGGAAATCTGGCTTTAAAGGCTAATAAAGCTTAATCACAGGAATTCTACAGAGGTAAACTGAAGCTCCACTCTTGGAAGGTTCACACAAGGGCTAGTGTGCACCAGGATCCAGCTAAGAAAGTGAAGACTTCATAAGAGCCTGGGCTAAACTTACTTGCTAGTATTGGAAGGTTTGCAGAGACGGCAAGGCAGCAGTGCTCACTGCAGGAACAGAGACACTGGCAGTGGGATTTCCAGCAAGTATTCACTGGCAGGAGCTCTCTGGGAGGCTGTCATTCCTTCCCCAAGTCCTATCCCCACCCAGAAGCCTGTAGGCTCCAAAGCTGAAACACCTCAGGCCAAACAACAAACAGGTCAGGAACACAGCCCCATCAATCAGCAGACAGGTGGCTTAAAGTCTTCCAGAGAAAACAGTTCTGACCTCCAGAGAGATAAGCCCCATTGGAAAAAGTCTCAGCTCCACCCACGATCAGGCAGGAACCAGACCCTTCTACGAGGAAGGCTTCTACCAAGAAAACTTTACAAGCCTCCTAGACAACCAAGTCCACCAGTGGGCAGATAGTAGGGTCAAGAACCACAACCTTGAAGCCTGCAGAAGGTAGTGGAACAAAACAGTGAATATGTTGTTCAATAAAGTTCTTAGTGAAAATTATGTGTCTTTTGTTTTTACTTAAAAGTCAAAGGAACTCTATGGACAACCCCAATACCATCACATCAGAAAGAATAAAATACCTACGTATAAAACCACCTAAGGAAACAAAGGAACTGTACTCTTTTACTTATTAAGACACTGGTGAAAGAAATCAAATATGGCAGACACAGATGGAAAGATACACCATGTTCTTGGATTGGAAAAATCAATATTGCCAAAATGGCCATACTACCCATGAGCAATATACAGATTGAATGCAATCCCTATCAAACTACCAATAGTAATTGGTAAAAAAAACAAAAAAACTCTTAAAATTTGTATGGAGATATAAAGGACCTCAAACAGCCAAACCAATCTTAAGAAAGAAAAATGGAGCTAGAAGAATCAGGCTCCCTGACTACAAACTGTACAACAAAGCTACAATCATCAAGAGAGTACAGTGCTGTCACAAAAGCAGAAATATAGATCAATGGAATAAGATAGAAAGCCCAGAAACAAACTCACACACCTATGGTCAACTAATCTATCTCAAAGGAGGCAAGGCTATACAATGCAAGAAAGACAATCTCTTTAATAAAGCATGTTGGGAAAAATGGACAACTACATGTAAAAAAAAAGAGAAATTAGAACATTCTATAAAATCATAGAGAAAAATAAATTAAAAATGTATTAAAGATCAATTGTAAGAGCAGTTACTATAAAAAAAAAGGCGGAACACTCTCTGACATAAATCACAGCAATTTATTTTTCAATTCATTCCCCATAGCAATGAAAATAAACACAAAAATAAAGTGGGACATAATCAAACTCAAAAGCTTTTGGTCAGCAAAGGAAGCCATAAACAAAATGAAAAGACAACCCACAAAATGGGAGAAAATATTTGGAAATGAGGTTTCCAACAAGGATTAATCTCCAAAATTTACAAACAGATCATGTAGCTCAATCTAAACAAGCAAAAAAATGACTCAGTCAAAAATTAGGCAGGACACCTAAATAGGCATTTCTACGAAGGAGATATTCAGATGGCCAAGAAGCACATGAATAGATGCTTAACACTGCAATTATTAGAGAAATGCAAACCAAAACTACAATGATATATTACATCATACCAGTCAGAATGGCCATCATCAAAAAGTCTAAAATAAGAAATGCCGATGAGGGTGTGTAGAAAAGGAAACCTCCCCTCACTATTTTAGGGAATGAAAATTGGTACCGCTACTATGGAGAATAGTATGGGATTTTCTTAAAAAAATAAAGATTGAGCTACCATATGATCCAGCAATCCCATTCCTGGACATGAATCTGAAGAAAAACATGGATTGAAAGTATGCATCAACCTCGATGTTCATTGTAATGCTGTTTACAGTAGTCAGGATGGGGAAGTAACCTACATTTCTGTCAACAGATGAATGGATAAAGATTACGTGGTACATACACACAGTGGAATACTGCTCAGCCATGAAAAAGAATGAAATAATGCTTTTTTCAGTAATGTGGATGGACCTAGAGACTATCACACTAAGTGATGCCAGTCAAAGAGAAGACAGTACTGATGTAAGACAATATTGCACAATATTGGTTATATGTTGAAGCAAAAAAAAAAAAAAAGCACAAGTTAACTTATTTACAAAACAGAAATAGACTCACAGAATTTGAGAATGAACTATTGTTCCCAGATGGGAAGGGTGGGGAGAAGGGAATGACTGGGAGTTACAGATTGCCATGTATGCTGCTGCTGCTGCTAAGTTGCTTCAGTCGTGTCTGACCCTGTGTGACTCCATAGATGGCAGCCCACCAGACTCCTCTGTCCCTGAGATTCTCCAGGCAAGAATACTGGAGTGGGTTGCCATTTCCTACTCCAATGCATGCATGCATGCTAAGTCACTTCAGTGATGTCTGACTCTGTGCAACCCCATGGACAGCAGCCCACCAGGCTCCTATGTCCATGGAATTCTCTAGGCAAGACTACTGGAGTAGGTTGCCATTTCCTTCTCCTTGACATGTATAGACTACTATATTTGAAACTGATAACCAACAATGAACTACCGTATAGCCCAGGGAACTCTGCTCAATATTCTGTAATAACCTAAATGGAAAAATAATTTGAAAAAGAAAAGATAAATGTATATGTATAACTGAGTCACTTTGCTGTACACCTGAAACTAATACAACCTTATTAATCAACTATGCTGAATCAACTATGCACGAATACACAATTTAAAAAAAACCTATCCTCAACCACTGAAGTAAAATACAGGGAAAGTTTTCAAATATATGAATACAAAAACAAATTAGATATATGGTTCATTTCAGTTCAGTTCAGTCGTTCAGTCGTGTCTGACTCTCTGCGACCCCATGAATCACAGCACGCCAGGCCTCCCTGTCCATCACCAACTCCCGGAGTTCACTCAAACTCATGTCCACAGAGTCGGTGATGCCATCCAGCCATCTCATTCTCTGTTGTCCCCTTCTCCTCCCGCCCCCAACCTTTCCTAGCATCAGAGTCTTTTCCAGTGAGTCAACACGTTGCATGAGGTGGCCAAAATATTGCAGTTTCAAACAACTGTTTATTTAAAATAAAGTATAATGAATAAATACTATTTAAAAGCAAGCTTTTTTAATTTATTTATTTTAATTGGAGGCTAATTATATTATTGTATTGGTTTTGCCATACATTGACATGAATCTGCCCTGGGTGTACATGTGTTCCCATCTTGAACCCCCCTCCCACCTCCCTCCCCATCCCATCCCTCTGGTTCATCCCAGTTCTCCAGCCCCGAGCATCCTGTATCATGCATCAAAACTGGACTGGCGATTTGTTTCACATATGATAATATACATGTTTCAATGCCATTCTCCCGAATCATCCCACCCTCGCCCTCTCCCACAGAGTCCAAAAGACTGTTCTATACATCTGTGTCTCTTTTGCTGTCTCGTATACAGGGTTATCATTATCATCTTTCTAAATTCCATATATATGAAACTGGAGCCTATTATACAGAGTGAAGTAAGCCAGAAAGAAAAACACCAATACAAAAACAAGCTTTTTTTTGAGGAACTTTCAAGATTCAAAGAAGGTTCAATAATTCCATTTTCTAAACAACACAGCTAAAGCTCAGAATTTAGGGTAGGTACATTAATGCTCTTTCTGCTGCTGCTGCTGCTGCTAAGTCACTTCAGTCGTGTCCGACTCTGTGTGACCCCATAGACGGAAGCCCACCAGGCTCCCCCGTCCCTGGGATTCTCCAGGCAAGAACACTGGAGTGGGTTGCCATTTCCTTCTCCAATGTGTGAAAGTGAAAAGTGAAAGTGAAGTCGCTCAGTCGTGTCCGACCTTTAGCGACCCCACAGACTGCAGCCTACCAGGCTCCTCCATCCATGGGATTTTCTAGGCAAGAGTACTGGAGTGGCTTGCCAATGCTCTTTCTACTGTATCGTATAATAGGAACATATGAGAGAAAATGCCAGTCTGTAGTGTATTAATGCTAAATTTCACCTTGGTAAAGTATCATCTTAATGATATTTGTTTACAATATTTTCTTTGAAAGTTTATTGAGTTTGTGTAAACAATTTTTGGCCAGTTAGGTAAGGGACAAAGGAGCCTTTATATATTGTGTATGACACCATTATACATATATGACTTACAATATTAAATTCAATTTACTATTTACAAAATTTCTCTGCTAGTCTCTGAGTTTGGAGAAATGGAAGTTATTATTATTACTTTTTCTGCAAAAAAGCTGTATTGTTTCCATTTGGTCTAAATCTTGAGAGAGGTCTCCAGGGTGGTTAGAAAACTACCTATTAGCTGCAGTGAGAGGCTACAGGCAGAAATCTTGACATTCACAGGGGATCTTCATAGGCTCCCAGGCTCCAGAAGCTCCTAGTCATGCTTGAGGAGGAGCTTTCTTAACAGATCTTTGCCCAACGCAGCCTGAGAACCAACAAGCCTGTGGAGATTTGTCAGAGGGCTCACCCATCTTCTTGATGAGTTTCACCTCCTCATCTAGGAAGAGGCTCCAGGAAGTCATGGAGCTGGGAGTCTGCACAGGCAGAACCCAGGCCATGCAGATCCAAAAATGCCTGGTTCAGGTTCCTCCCCATGACGAGGGTGCTTCCACAGTGTCCTGGGTTTTACCCATTCATCTTGAGATGTCTCTGCATATCCAGGAAGAGGGCATGGCCACAGCACCGGTTTTGCATTTTCAAGAGACATTTGGTTTCTCCGCAGTCAATTCACAGAAAAAGTGGCCCACACCCTCCAAAGCCATATTATCAAGGTTAAAATAGAAGTCCAGTGAGAAGTAGGTATAGAGGACCTGCAGATGCATCTTGACCAAGGGGTTGACGGTAGCCTCCACTGCAGTGGAATAATTCTGACAAAACTGAGAGCTCATGATGGGTAATAAGGAATTAATCTCAAAAATTGGTGTTGGTTGTTCTCAGTGATGAAGGACAGCTGAGTAGCTGATTCTGATGGTTGCAACGGCAAAAAAGTTTGGAGGGTGGTCAGAGGTTGGAGCAAGGGGTGTTTCTGGGTGTGTTTGGTCCAACCACTGGTGAAGCAAAAGACAGTCCGCAGGACTGGAGAAGGCACTCCCAAAAGCTACTTTAAACTGGATGTGTGGTAGGATTTTTAGACATATTGACACAGGCAACATGAGATCATTTTTCAGCCAACATGTTAAAATGACCAAACAAATTTGAAGCCTATCCTAGAACTATTCAAGGGTTGGGGAAAGATTAAAATACCTTACCTATTGGAAGACAGTGATTGGAAAAAAGCTCAATCTGTTTTCCATACTTTACCATACTTAGTCCATTCTGTACATTATTCATATTTCTAAAGACAACTTAGAAGACTAGAAGTAGAATTCTTTCAGGAAGACTTCTGTAGTGGTATCCAGTGAGTAAACATTCCAAAGAAGAAATACAGACAATGTCTTTCTGTTCTCAGTTTACAAGGAAGCGTATTCACCTACAACTTTGCTAAGTCAGCAACTAAGAATTACTTACCTGGATACTAAGGATTGATGAAAGTAAAAATGTTAGTTGCTCAGTCCTGTCCATCTCTTGGTGACCCCATGGACTGTAGCCCACCAGGCTCCTCTGTCCCTGAGTTTTCCCCAGCAAGAATACTGGAGTGGGTTGCCATTTCCTATTTCGGGGTTCTCCCCAACCCAGGGATCAAACCTGGGTCTCCTGCATTGCAGGCAGATTTCTTACCATCTAAGCCACCAGGGAAGCCCTTGTAAGAGTTATGCGCAATCCTCTAAGAGAGAAAAAGGAAAAAAAAAAAAATCAGGATGCTCAGAATTCTTTTTTAGTCAGAGTCATATGAGATGATATTAAAGAAAAGAAGAAAAAGCATTTTATTTTCTCTAGCTTTTTTTTTTTCTATTCTTCATCAAAATGTTTTCCCCAGGGGAAGGAATTCTGAAGTATTATCCCAGTGATGACAGGACAGTTCCAATAGCACAAATCAAAGGTCCTTCTCTATTTCTGCCACCTTTAGGTCATCTATAGCAGGGATCACTCTTCAGTATCAATCGTTCTATTTCCAATAAATTCAGCACAGTCTTCATGTGCATACATCTTTCTGGAAGCTATTGCCAAAGTTTGAAAATGTTAGCTTCTCGGTCATGTCCAACTCTTTGTAACACCATAGAAACCTGCCAGGTTCCTCTGACCATGGAATTCTCCAGGGAGGAATACTGGAGTGGGTTGCCATTTCCTACCCCAGGGGATCTTCCTGACCCAGGGACTGAACATGGGTCTCCTGCATTGCAGGCAGATTCTTTACCATCTAAGCCACCAGGGAAGCCTAGCAATAGCCAAAGAATGAAATATTTTGGATGATTTTGGTTTCTCAGCTTGTTGTTCCAATCAAGCACCTGGAGACTGACACCATAAAACCCAGAAACTGATCTTCATGACCTCCTTTGTAAGACTTTTTTCTGTATAGCTTCTCAATGCAACTCTGCTTTTAGTTGGATGAAATAAATAGATTTTGTATTAAAAATGTCAAACTTAAAATTTTTATGATTATACATATCGATTTCTTTGCTAACATACAGGTAGATTGTGAATTGAGTTTAGCCTTCTATAAATTAACATACTTCTTCATAGTTTTCAGATTATTTTTGTTTAATTCATAAGTGATACAATAAAATTATTCCAGATAATTATACTAATAATTGAAAATATGTTTAGATGAATAGAATATATGTATGCTTGTCTGCTTTATGTATGAAACTTGAGCTGTTGTTCTATATCTGCTTATGCTTTGCTTGATGTTTCAAACTTTTATGTAAAAGTATCTTCATAAACAGAAAGACTATGAATTTTGCAATTTATTATAATCCTGCTATTTTAGTCTATTTGAAAAAATAAACCTGAACAAAAACTATTCTGTAAGCAAAATTGATTATCTACAGTGCCGTCTTTTTTCTGTTTTACATTTTTAAATTTTCATTTATAGTTTATTTTAACTGAGTCTGTGTAAGTTTCCTTTGTAATCAGTGTCCCCTGCTATGGGGAAATTTCTTCTCTCTTCTACATAATTCCCTCTTTGCTAGACATGATTTAATCAGATGTCTTAAAATCCAGAATTAGCATCTAACAAAGAATTCTTCCATACTTGATAATGTATTGTTTCATTCCATTTACACAACGTATTACTTCAGATCGTTTGGTGAACAAGGCATCAAATGGAATCTGGCAGAGTACACTCTCTCAGATTAAACCTCTCCGCTCTGGGCTTAAAGGCTATTTTCCATATATAGTGATTTTACTTAAGATCTCAGCCCCATGTATTAAGTAAGCACAACTCTACAAATACTGGAATCTAGCCAGTATGAAACATCGTATTAGTGTTTCAACAACTTCTGTGTTACAGTGACTCTATCCTGTATTTATGTTTATAATCAATTTAACACAATACTACATTTACACTTGTGGATTAATATACATGTAGTGAATGCTTGTAGCTCATACTATTAGACACATACATAAAACAAGGAGGCAATTCGGACCAGATATTACAATGAAATCTGAAAAATGTAAAGACATGAATTTTAAACTATTAATGCAAGAATTTTCCTGAGATTTTCTTTTTCTTTTAAGCAAACAATGAGTGGTTTTTAGACTACATGTACAGTCACAATTACTTTGGGTGCCAAATTCACATTTTCCATTGTATAGACCATCTCATTTTGTTTATATAACATGTATCCCTGGGTCAGGAAGATCTTCTGGAGAAGAAAATGCCAACCCACCTCCCCACCTCAGTATTCTTGTCTGGAAAATCCCATGGACAGAGGAGTCTGGCAAGCTATAGTCCATTGGGTCACAAAGACTCAGATAGGACTGAGGGACTAACACTTTCACTTTCAACCTGTATTTAGGTCAAAATATGTATCTGTGTGTGTTCATGTGTCTAAGGGAGTCTGTGTATCTGTTTAACTGAGTGTGTATTTGTGTGTCTATGCATGTATTAGAATAATTTGAATTCGATTCCAAAAAAGATATGTATATTCTGTTATTAAAAGAAAAAAACTTTAAAGATCTAAAACTTATCAATGTTAATTTTTAAATGTTCAAAAAGTTTTTGTATTCTCAGATCCCTTTGTAAAAAATATTCACAAATTAACTATTTTTTCCTCTTTTGTATGTAGTGTATGTCTTGGCTGAGTAACAACAGCATTCTAGACTGAAAATGTCTTTAATTTCCACAGAATTCAAAATGATCAAAACATCCTCAGAATCATTTGAAATATGATGTCAAATATAGACAGGAATTCCCTGGTGGCCAGTGGTAAAGGATCTGCCTGCCAATTCAGGAGATGAAGGTTCAGTCTCTGGGTCAGGAAGATCCCCTGAAGAAGGAAATGGCGACCCACTCCCGTATTCTTGCCTGGGAAATCCCATGGATAGAAGAACCTGGCAGGCTACAGTTCATGGGGTCACAAAAGAGTCAGACGTGGTATAATGACTAAAGAAACAAAACAAACAAATCAAATATAGATACTTTCTGAATACTGTCATTCCTTTGTGCAGTCACACTTTTCTTTTTCCTTCAACTAGAATTTTGTGTGGCAAAACAAAGCCTGAAAACTAACAGGATTTGCACTAAGGTTGATATTTCAAAGCACTGTTTTTGGAATTGACATTTGGTAGAAAATGAAGCACAAACTCATTATGAAACAAATTACACAATTAAAGTAAAAAAGGAGCAGCTGAGCATTGCAAGGATTTTACATGAAAATCACAGCAAACATTGCTTAACTTTATGGAATCAGATTTCCACTGGATTTGTTATCTGCTGTGGAAGATTCACAGAGGCAACTCAATTACTGCTACTCAAGGAACTTGTATTTCTGCAAAACTTGTCTCCTCTGCTCATCTCAGTTAAGTAAAGAAGAACAAATTCATACATGTAGAAGAAAATATTATTATAGACTGATAATGCATTTAAAAACCTACTGTTCATTATTGATTGAAATTTAATTAACATATTATATATGAACTCAAAATTCAATACATTCAAACTGTTCATTGTTAAAATGGTAATGACATGTGAATATTTACTTAAGGTATGTAATATACACTTCATATATTTTCATATATTTGGGTATGTATAAATGATTACCAAGTTAGTATATCTCTATCTTTGATGTACTTCTGATTTGAAATATTTCATATCAATATTGCTGCTGTGCTGTGCTTAGTTGCTCAGTCATGTCCTATGACCCCAGCATGTTTTTTGTGACCCCAGCAGACCACCAGGCTTCTCTGCCCATGGGGATTCTCTAGGCAAGAATACTATAGTGCCATGCATCCTCCAGGGGATCTTCCCAACCCAGGGATCAAATCCAGACCTCCCACATTGCAGGTGTATTCTTTATTGACTGAGCCACCAAGGAAGCCCAAGAATACCTGAGTGTGTAGCCTATCCCTTCTCCAGGGGTTCTTCCCTACCCAGGAATCAACCCGGGGTCTACTGCATTGCAGGTGGATTCCTTACCAGCTGAGTTACCAGGGAAATAAATACTTATAATTTCTATTAACATATCTTTTTTCTTTTATTTGAAAGAGAACATACAAAATTAGATTCTACATTTGTTTACTAAAGCTTATTCCTTTCCTTTTTTTCTTTTTTGGAGGGGCAATGCTCATAGAATTATTAACAATACCTTGATTCTAAAACAATCATTATTTTCATGTTTTAACATTTCTGAAATCTGAATCTGTTTGCAATCCATTCCTTATAACAATTATAATTGTTGGTGTTTCTATTTGTCCTTTCATTTTATAAAATGATGGCAAAATATCAATATTGGAATTTTTCTTAATATAAAATAATGGGAAAGGAATAATAACATATTTGAAAGCACTTTCATATACATTGTTTTAAGTATTTAATTAAGCAGCTCTTTGCTGAATATCTAGTACATAGGCTGCACTATAGTTAACAATAAATTTGATACAAGCCCAGTCATTATGGAATGCTGAAATGAGGGGGAAAAGCAAGCAAGACAACTATTCAATATAGAGTAATGTTATAAGGTTACCTAAACCATACATGGATGGTCAGAAAATAATTTTGGAGAAGACCTATAGTGCAGTTCTCAGAATGAAAAGTGAAAGTCATTCGGTCATGTCCAACTCTTTGCAACCTCATGGACTAATACAGCTCATGGAATTCTCCAGGCCAGAATACTGGAGTGGGTAGCCTTTCCCTTCTCCAGGGGATCTTCCCAACACAAGGATCGAACCCAGGTCTCCCACATTGTAGGTGGATTCTTTACCAGCTGAGCCACGGGGAAAGCCCAGTTCTCAGAATAACTGTGCTTTAAAAGTTTAGGGATTGAAGGGTGACATTTCAAAGAGAGAAATTAAAAGTTCAAAAGCTGGGAATTGATAAATGGTCACTTTACTCAAATTGGCTTGGAAGAACTGAAGTTAAGGTAAAGGGAAGAAAAAAAAAAACATATATATATATATATATATATATATACCAAAAAGAAGGAGACAGAAGACAAAGGGTATTAATGACAAAGAGCTTGGACTTTACTCTTAGGACAATTGAAGTTTACAAAGCTAAGTCACTTATTCTATACAGAAATTTTACTGGATCCTAGAAGAATTTTTCAATTTTATCTCACCTTGTTTAATGGATCAAGACAGGCATTTGCTTCTAGTCTTCTAAGACCTTCCATCTCTGGAAACTTGTTTTTTCAATTATTGCTCAAAAACTAGCCAACTCTTATCTGTACTCATCTCTATCTTGTAATAACCAATAACAGTCACTGCACACTATTATTTTCAGGCTTGAAATCTCTTCACCAGGATCTGGAGGCTTCGAAGACTTCAGTTTTACCAATTTTTTTTTTTTTTGTCAGTTTCTCAACAACACGAATCTCTAACTTTTCAAACCCCAGTTTCATTTTTTGAGTCTCATTTCTCAAGTACTATGACGTGTATTTAAGGTTTTGGTAATGGATGAACCCAGTAGTATGCTGGTGAATATTTAACAACCCAATATAAAAAAGTAAGCAAATAAAAAGCCTTGATTTGTAACATTTCATTATTTCCTTCATGTAAATACTTCCACCATAGATAATTTGAGGCTATTAACTTTCTGGCCATGAATAGAATTAAGTTTTCTTGAAACATCAATAGAAGCCCAATACCAGAAACCACTTTCTGTATAAGTTAATAATAATGATAGATACAATTCCTAATCCAAGTTGTGTTATTTGATTGAAAATTGTCTTATTATTTCCACATTCTTTAAAATATAAGTTTGCAGGAACTTTCATGAAGAGGAGAATCTACTTCTTGACAGAATTAATTTGCTTTTATCAAGAGAATGTGTCAGAAGTTACCAGGAGTCTTCTGAGTCTAGGTTTTTCACACTTTCCTTCTCTACTTTATCCCTCTGCTTTCACTTTGAGACCAAGCCCAGAGCAACCAGCAGAGGGATCACAAAGGAGGAGAGTTGAGTCATCCGTCAAGAATAAGTGCAAACAGTCAGTTCTCACCAAACCTGCTGCCAGACACAATAGCAAGACTAAATGGGGCCAGACTCAGTCCAGATTATCCAAATCATCAGCCAGTCTTTATAGATTGCTTGAAAATAGGGGTGATAATTATTTAGCAATGGACCCATTATGGCTTTGCAGCAATTTCAAGTGTGGTACACTCATCTCAGTCTACATTGGTCCTGAACTGAGGCTTAAATATTTCTCTCTCTTACTCTATAAATGCTCACACATAAACACACACTTCAAAACTCTGTTGACAATTTGAGTAAGGCGATTACTGTTAGAAATTATACGTTGATCAAACCCTCTCATTATTTAAGTGTATATTCTTTATACATAAGACATAAACATTATGTGTATTATAAATAATATGTACCATATATATATATATATATATATATATAAATACAATTCTTCTTCTGACTGTAGACTGAAGTAGTGACTTACCCTACCTTGGCTTCTTTCACTGCCTTGTCATCTATTTTCTTCTCAGAACTTTGTCCTAAATTTATTCTGTGATATTCAAGTGATTTTCCAAATATGCCAAAAGCAAGTGCATTACTAAAAGTCCCTTTCTTTTCTCAATTACTCCTTCCGGTTCAGTTTACAGGTGCTCAGTGAAGAGGCTGGAAATTAGTCCCAGGTTATACTGAACAGAGGAGTTAATAGGAACGGATGACATGGCTGCAGAAAGACAATCTGAAGAATGTTGGCGTGAAGAAAAAGGAAATGATTATGATAACTACAGGGGAATATATAGCTGAGGGTTAGTTGATTGATGATTGTTTTTACCCATTTTTTTAATAGGACACAATTGAGGATAGTTTAAAAGCAACAGGAAGGATTCAATCTGAAAAAAAGAAGTCTAAATATAATATAAAATAAACATACTGTCAATTTTACAAGGTCTTGAGAAGACTGGAGAAGATTAAGTCCAAAGCAAGTTCAGAACTAAATGAGAATCATTGGTTACTTTAGTGGATATTTGACAAACTTTTCCTATAAAATATAAGTACTTTAGACTTTGAGGAACAGATAGTCTCTGCTAAAGCTATTCAACTTTGCCATTTTAGGGTGAAAGAAGATATGGACAATATGTTAAAAGTGAGCACTGCTGCACTCCAAGAAGACTGTTTTTCAAAATAGACAGCAGGCCATATTAGGCCCCTGGACTCCAGTTTGCCAAGCATTGTTTTCATGGAAAAAGAACAAAGGAGAAGAGAATATTGAAGCCGTGAGGTTGCCCTTGTGTGGTTTTGTGAAATGAAGATGGGATGGTGTTGACCTAAAACAAACTACCAGACATTTCTTACCCAAAGATGGGTTTATTCAGGATCAACAGAAGATTGCAATTCAGGATCTCCAACCATGGTGAGCCATGTGCAAGGCCCCACACCGTCGCACAGCAAGTGAACGAGAACAAACTCTGTTACAAAGGGAGAAAGGAAAATGAGAGGGTTATGATAAACTTAGAGTTTGTGGCTTTCAACTGACTGAGTCCATGCCAAGAAAGGAGACTTTCTTCTTCTTTTGGAGAGCACGAGAGATCCTCCTTCTGGTCTCTCAACTCTATTCACTTGATGGAATTTTTTTTTTTTTTTTTGCTCTTTTTGTTTTTCTACAAGTTGTTGGCTTTTTTCTGATGTTGCTATAATGTCTTTGATTTAAGTGACATAATAACCTATTGATTTTGTGTGTTTGGTAAGAATAATTCCAGGAGAATAAGAGATTTTTAAAAGCATAAGTTTATATATATATATATATATATATATGAAAGATGGTACTGATGAACCTATTTGCAGGGCAGCAGTGGAGATGCAGACATAGAGAACAGACTCCTAGACACAGTTTGGGAAGAAGAGGGTGGGATGAATTGAGAAAGCAGCATTGAAGCATATACATTACGATATGTAAAACAGATAACCAGTGGGAATTTGTTGCACGACTGAGGGAGCTCAAACCCAGTACTCTGTGACAACTTAGAGGGATGGGATGGGGTGGGAGGTGGGATGTTGGAGGGAGATTCAGGAGAGAGAGAACATATGTACCAATGGCTGGTTCATACTGATGTATGGCAGAACCAACACAATATTGTAAGCAATTATCCTCCAGTTAGAAAGTGCTGCTGTTGTTGTTCAGTCCCTCAATCATGAAATTAAACAAAAGAAGCATGAGTGTAGACTGTCAATGGACTGATTCATAAAGTAGAAAAGCAGAACAAGTGGTGATAACTAGTAGCAAAAAGGAAGCTTGTAGCTTACAGACAAATTCTTGGGGGCCCACAAGCTATCTACAAATGTTTTGATTCATTTTTATTTGGAGGATAACTTAAGCACTATCTTGAGTGTATTTTATGTGATTTAAGTAAGCATCTTTTCACCAAATACTGCCAGCTATCTTTGTATCCTTTGATGCATGCTTACAATTATGCTGGCAACTTCAAATAGCAGTGGCATGAGAAAAAAAAAATCAGACAATTCATGAATGAAGATTCTTCAGTGAATGAAATACTGGTGGTACAAGGTCATGCTGCAATGATAAATGTGTCACAGAAGATTCACTAGAGAAAAGAAGTGGAAATTGAGAAATCATGCATTAGATGAGACTTAATTAACTAAAAATGATCTAAAACTAAACAATGATTTATCTTTAATTAAGCAACACAAGCTATTATATTAAATTATAATTTTAATTTAAATTCATTATTCTTATAGTTTGTGTACATTAATATGATTATGCTCATTAATATGACAATGTTCTGATGGCTATACAGGGGAAATTGTTGCTATTTTTTTGCTTACCCATATCTCAGTGATGTCATTGAAATAAATTTAACAAAAAAAGGGTCAAGTGTGAATAGTGATGATATAAGCAATGCAAACATTTTATATCATCTAAATATATTAAATATTGGTTTCGATGATTCTTGTTGTGGGTATATGCTTGCGTGAACTGGAAAATAAACCATAAAAGGATTCAAGCCAGCTTTTTTTGGTATGTTCCACCATTTCAGCTCTGTTCTAACCCTTCTGGAATGCAAAAAGCCCTCATGAAAGCTATGATTAACTAGTTACATTTTCATAACTGAGGTCTAATTATAAGTTTAGACATATCCCTGCCTAACAAAGAAAAAGCCATAGCTGCTGACAGCTGCATCAGCTATAAAAGCTGGGAGCTGACTAAGTAAGGGAATTTGAAACAGCTGTGACATTGTCAGAGTAAAACCCTGCTGTTTCTCTTCTGTGAGGTGAGACAAGATGTATCATTAAGCACCCAACAAAACACATCTTTTTGTGAGGATCACCGGTCTTCATAGGTTGTAAAATTATAACTGCCAATTTTTTAAACAAAGCCTACCACTATTAGAGTTTTAAATAGAAAGCTGTGTATTGCAATCACAAAACATTCACAAAACTTTTCTGGGAAAAAAAACAATTATTTCATACTGTTTTTGATTTCTTTATACGAGAGGACTAGATTTTTCTACTTGACAGTTGTGGTGTAGAGCAGAATTTAGAGGTGTCTATGTGGCAGTTTGAGAAGGTAAATATAGTTTATAACGTTAAACGTGAAACTTCCAATGTTTGATTGAAATACACATGAAGTTTATTAAGATTATATATTTATTCATTTTATTTTGGGGCAGTGGTGGGTGTTTGTTGCTGCATATGGACTTTCTTAGTTGCGGCAAGTTGGGGCTATACTTCACTACAGTGTGCAGGCTGCTCATATCTGTAATTTCTCTTGTTGTGGAGCCCAGGCTCTAGGTGTGCAGGCTTTGGTAGTTGCAGCACTTGGGCTCAGTAGTTGTGGCTTGTGGGCTTTAGAACGTGGGTTCAGGATGGGTACATGGGCTTAGTTTCTCCATGGAAAGTGGGATCTTCCTGAACCAGGACTCAAACTGGTGTCCTCCACATGGTAAGATGGATTCATAACCACTGAATCACCAAGGAAGTCTTATGATGAAGTTGAATAGAATTGTATGTCTTTTTTCTTCGTATATTTTAATCTATATATATATATATAAATATGCATAGATTAAAAACATATTTTATAGTCAAATATAACAAAAGTTGTGTGTGTGTGTACCTGTTCATGACACTTTATTATATATAATATTTGACAATTTGGCAATATTAGACTATAAAATATAAGTATATAACTATATATATATGTGTGTGTATATTTGTGGGGGAACTTGACTATTTGGTTTTCATGTTAAACTCTTCTCATTTAAAACATATGTTTTTTATAAGATTAGAAATCCTAAGACTGAAATGGTTTCATTTTAATATGTACTTTTCACTAATCTCATAACATAAAATAAAGTAGCAGTTTGTAGAGGTTTTCTGCTATGTGGTCTCATTTAGACATTCTTCAACAAATGTGTGTGTAACAGTTAACATGAAACAGACACTACCTTAGGCCTCTGGTTCAAGGTGTTACCAACACAGTCCTTGGACTCTATAATCAATAGAAATTGATGAGACCAGAAGAGAAATACAACAAGATTTTAGTACTCACGATGCATCACAAAGAAGTGAAAATAAGGAACAGGTGTCCTCGCTTGCTCTCTGAGGAGAGCAGGCTGTTCCTTCAATGGGTTGAGGGTAGAGGTGATTGGTGGGTTTGGCCAGAGGGTTGGCTTAGGAGGTCTGCCTGCTCCGCCAGAGGGGTGGCTTAGAAAGTCTGTCTGCCCCCTTGGTGGTGCTCTGTGCAGGAATCAGCTGCAATACTCTGCATATGCTCCTGGTACCTCAAAATAGCAGCTGATTTGTGGCCTTTTTGCATTTTTTTGTTCATAATTGCTGTGACTGAGCATGCATGAATTAAGTTATTTTCAGTCCCTTATAGTTTGTCTGTATTCTGTTGTTAGAGGAGATTTGTTCAAGGTTCCAGTACAAACACTCCAGTAAAGGATCCCCAGTCCCAGCCTATCACAAAGGTGGTGAACAAAGTAGACACAGCCTCATGCAACTTTCATGTGTAGGGAGAACGGGCCAAGGAAAGATGTCACAAGATATCCTTTATTTTACTAATTCTAAAATGCACCATTTTTTGCACTTTAACATCCCTGAACTGATAGTGTAATAAAGAATGAATATGACTCCATGTTGGATCTATTCCTTTAAATCCAAGCTTGGTCCTATGTTGTCTGTGCTTAGTCATGCTGGCTCTGCTTCTTTGTAAAAGAATGTTGCCTATAGTCTGAAATACATTCTTTTGCAATGTTCTGCCTCCTAGGCTCGACCTTTAAAGCTGTAACAGTTTTTGATTCACATAGAGACAAAAAGTTGTAGGATACAAAACAGCATTTGTCTTGTTGAAGGTTTTCGGAAACATCATGACCAGACTTATTTGGACAGCTACAAAAACAAAGGATAATCACAACCCTCCAGTTTCTGGCCCCCACTAAGTCTGCAGCAATCAGCCTTGCCTCTTCCTCTTTTAGCATAAAAGAAGACTAAATTCTAACTCAGTTAAAACGGTTCTTTGGGACAAAAGTCAGCCATCTTCTCAGTCTGTTGACTTTCAGAATAAAATCACTATTCCTTGACCCAACACCTTCTTTCAACTTCTTGGCTTGTGCTATATGACAAGCATTATGGGTTTGGACTTTGTACAATAACATTGATTAATAGTGTCTTTTTGTTGTCATGGTGCTAGTCTTTGAGTATTCTAGTAGTAAAGTCACTCAGTCATGTCTGACTCTTTGCAACCACATGGACTTTAGCCCACCAGGCTCCTCTGTCCATGGGATTTTCCAGGCAAGCGTGCTGGGGTGGGTTGCTATTTCCTTCTCCATTGAGTATTCTACATAGAAGTAATTGTTATTGTCTGCCTGTGAGCACATTTAGCTTGCTGTCCACATGTCTTTGTATCAGTGGAGTCAAGTGCTTTGTTGAACAAAATGTCTCAGTCCCTTAGGAGAAAGGAATTCATAGACATAGCAGTGCCTCTCTAATTAATTAATTAACATAAGAAAAAGGGGATTTCTGTTCAAGATGATGACAAAAGATGAGATGTCTGCAGGGTTCATGGGAAGAGAGAGGATTGGATCTGTCAATAGTTCATAGAAAGTGAAACTAATGATGCAGCTAAGGGTTGCTTCTGACACAGGTGTGTCCAAACACAGAATAACTTCATGCATAAGCCTGTCTGGTTGTTACTGCTAGTGGTGGATCTGGAAAGTGACCCTAATATCTTCATTTCACTGAACAAGATATTTCAAGACTATTTGAAGAAGGAATAGGAGAACTGTATATTGATAACTTCTGCAGAAAGTTAAAGTGCCAACAGCACACCTTGCAAAGTGTGTGCCAGTGATTTAGTTTAAAATTTAAGAAACAATGAGATAAAATAATTGTTCCTTATTTTAGAAATATTGTTTTCTTTCTCTGCATTTGTCAATTTTCTTAATAGCATGTAGTACAATATTGATGGAAAATATAAACAGTGATAATTATAAATCAGAACACAACTTAGAAAAATTAAATTGTGAATTTCAAATATAGGGATGCTTTTACCAATTTATTTTGACCATAATTGCATTTATAATATGTAAAAAATTATAAATGTTGAATAAGACTCAAAGTATTCTTTCAGGTAGCTTAAAATGAAGATTCTGACTGAAAGAAAACCAACGCATCATAGTTTAGAAAAGTTGCTGCTCTTGTAGCAGTGTATAAAATGATTTTGTGTCTTCCATTCATATAAAAATTTAATGAAATAAATGATAATTAAAATATATGCTTAAAGAAAACAAGATAAAGTTTAAGACTGTAAATCAAAGAATGCTTTTCAATGGCTCATCAGAAGGGGGAATGCTTAATAATTACATTAAGACTGCATCCAGAAAATCTCAATTATGTTAGAATATTACCCAGAAAACTTGGTATGTGCAAGGTCCTTGTAGGCAGAGTAGGGAGGGACTCCACAAGGTGAAGGACAGTGTGAACTAATGAGGCAATTTTGGCATGTGGGAGTAACAGAAGGCTGTTTGCCTGGACTGTAATAGAATTGAAGAGAGGGCTACTGAGATGAGCTGCAAGTGGTAAATGGAATAAGGTAGACTCCACATTTTATTCTGAATGCCATGGGAAAACATCTAATTTGAGAATAAAATTATCTGATCCTTAATGTAAAATTATTATACTCATTCCTCTATGAATAAAGGATTGGAAGCACGAAGACAGGCATTGAGGATTGATTTAGAATTCCACTGAAATAGCCCATCTGACAGAACAACCATAATGATGACAACAGGGATCAGGAAAATTGGACATATGATAGATTTTTTTTAATGTTTTTAATGAAAAGTTTGGCTTAAAGCTCAACATTCAGAAAACTAAGATCATGGCACTTGGTCCCATCACTTCATGGCAAATAGATTGGGAAACAGTGAAAACAGTGGCAGACTTTATTTTTTGGGCTCCAAAATCAATGCAGATGGTGATTGCACCCATGAAATTAAAAGATGCTTACTCCTTGGAAGGAAAGTTATGACCAACCTAGATGGCATATTAAAAAGCAGAAAAATTACTTTGCCAACAAAGGTCCATCTAGTCAAGGCTATGGTTTTTCCAGTAGTCATGCATGGATGTGAGAGTTAGATTATAAAGAAAGCTGAGCACTGGAGAATTGATGCTTTTGAACTGTGGTGTTGGAGAAGACTCTTGAGAGTCCCTTGGACTGCAAGGAGAGCCAACCAGTCTATCCTAAGAGAGATCAGTCCCGAGTGTTCATTAGAAGAACTAATGCTGAAGCTGAAGCTCCAATATTTTGGGCACCTGATGCAAAGAGCTGACTTATTTGAAAAGACCCTGATGCTGGGAAACATTGAAAACAGGAGGAGAAGGGGATGACAGAGGATGAGATGATTGGATGGCATTCCCGGCTCAATGGACATGAGTTTGGGTGAACTCCGGGAGTTGGTGATGGACTGGGAGGCCTGGTGTGCTGCAGTCCATGGGGTCACAAAGAGTCAGACAGGACCGAGTGACAGAACTGAACTGAATATCTAAGATGTTTTAAGATTCAAATATAACTGAGGGAGAGAAAAGAGAGAAAAATGCCTCCAACTTTTCTTGCCTGAATAGTTGGATAAATTCTGGCACAAATACATGGTAGCACAAGTAGGAATGGATTTGGGGAGAGAATCCAGGATTTCTGCTTGGTACATGTTTACAATACCTGAGAGACATCCACATAGAGTTATCAAATAGGAATTTAGATCAATGGGAATGAGACTCAAGAGAAAAGTTTGTGTGGAAGAGATAAATTTAGAAAACGTCAACATAACATGTTCATTAAGCAATATGATGCAGATTTCATGTAAGGAGAGAGAATAGAAAGCAAAGAAAGCCAAGATCTGAGGCATATGAATGAGATATGAAAATGATGAAAGGGTCTGGTAAAGTAAAAATGACCACACATGTAAGAGAAAAACTGAAGCCTGTGGTGTCTGGGAATTCAAGAGCCAGTACTGCAAGAAGAAAGAGTGGATGAATACGTGAATAGCTATTTTGACAGTTCATGGGGTGATACGAGAGGAACTGCCAATTGATTTGGCAACAAAAGACTAAAAAAATATATTGTTGTTTTAATCATTAAGTCGTGTCCAACTCTTTTGCGACCTTATGGACTGCGGACAGCCAGGTTCCTCTGTCCATAGGATTTCCCAGGTACTGGAGTGGATTGCCATTTCCTTCTTGAGGGGATCTTCTGACCTAGGGATCAAACTCGAATCTACTTCACTGGCAGGCAGGTTTTACCAATGAGCCATGAGGGAAACCCAATATATATATATATTACTAGTGAAGGACAGATGAATAAAAGGTACATTCAGAAGATGTGGGTGCAATATTGACAAAACATTTACTAATGAAGGGAACTAGAGAAATGGAAAACAAGTTAGAAACCGATTCAGTGTCAAGAGGTAGAATTGTATTATTGTTATTTTGTTTGAATGATAGAATCCTAGGAAGAGTATTTTTTCTTGGGTGGGATGTAAACAAGATTATTAGGCAGAGATAATTTGATTGAATACATGATAGCAAGAAGCCAAGTCCTGGAGAAAGAAGGAAAACTCGGTATAAAAGCAGGAATTTCTTTCAGATGACAGAGACCTTTGTGGTATGAAAGTGAGAATGCCCCTCACAGGTCTCCATCACAGGGAAAATAACTGAACTGATGTGTGAAAGGGCAAAATTAGACAAACAGGAAAAAGAGAGGGCATAAATATAATCTTTCAAAGAATATGTTGCTGTTGTTCAGTCTCTCAGTCATATTTGATTCTTTGGAATCCATGGACTGTAGCACACCAGGCTTCCCTGTCCTTCACCATCTCCTGGTCAAAGTCATGTCCACTGAGTCAATGATGCCATCCAACGATCTCATCATCTGTCATCCCCTTCTCCTCCTGCCTTCAGTCTTTCCCAGCATCAAGGTCTTTTCCAATGAATCTGATCTATGAATCAAGTGACCAAAGTTTTGGAGCTTCAGCTTCAACATCAGTACTTCCAACGAATATTCAGGACTGATATCATTTAGAAATGATTGATTTGATCTCCTTGCAGTCGAAGAAACTCTCAAGAGTCTTCTCCAGCACCATATTTTGAAGGCATCAATTCTTTGGCTTTCAGTCTTTTTATTGTCCAACTCACAACCATACGCGAGGGACATATTTATTGTCAATATTGATAATCAATGAATTCCAGGAACCTGAGGTTGCTAACAGAAGAACTTTTTTTTTTTCCTTTTGAGAAATTGATCACTGAGAAAAAAATTAATGTTATGGGTGAAAACTGAAAGATTTTGAGCATTGCCAAACAGTGAAAGTTGCTATTGTTTTAGTCACTAAGTCACATCCAACTCTTTTGCAACCCTATGGACTGTAGCCCACCACTGGAGTGGTTGCCATTTCCTTCTCCAGGGGAAATTCCTGACTCAAGTATCAAACTTGTGTCTCTTTCGTTGGCAGGCATGTTCTTTACCACTGAGTCACCAGGGAAGCCCTAAAGTAATCAAAACTGTGCAAGCATGTGTGTGTATATGGGCAGTGATAACATTGTTGTTGGTTGCAAAAGGGTGGTATTGGTGAAAATTAGTCAATATAAGTAACAAGATTATGATTGAAGGTAAATACGTCCATTTCCTGGCTATTCCAGGGACTTTACAGAAGAAGGTGTTGAATCTACTCACCAATCTACCTAACAGTGTTTCCTGTCATCCTCAGAGAGTTAGAAACCAGGAATTATCTATCAATCATGTCTTCACAAATTCAGAGAGACTCTCTCCCATAAATTATATCAGTAATATTAGAAAAGAAGATGAAAGAAGGGTGTATAGAAGCCAGTTAATATCTAAAACAATTAATGTCCATTGTTACAGTATGGGGCTTCCCTGGTGAGTAAAGAATCTGCCTACAGTGCAGGAGACCTGAGTTCAATCCCTGGGTCGGGAAAATCCCCTGGAGAAGAAATTGGCAACCCACTCCAGTGCTCTTGCCTGGAGAATTCCATGGACAGAAAAGCCTGGCAGACTACAGTTCATGGGATCTCAAAGAGTCGAACACGACTGATATATCTGGAAAAGCCCATGCTTATCAGAAGGAGGGAGGTGAAAGAGAGGGTAGGTATTTAAGAATGCTTTCCAAGTAATTCTGTTGTAACATCACCCCTCATTTTGAGTAGTTTCGCTCATGGAACCCAAAACAAATTCTTACGATGTGTTCCTTATCGTTAATGTCAAAATGAACAATATTCAAATGATGTACTCAAATGTGATATTAGATTGGCAAAAAAGTAATTGCAGGTTTGGACTGTGAATTTTAAATCATTATAACTAGGCTAAAACATATCTTTATTAATTAAAATAGGAACCATTACAATCAACACTTTTTTCCAGTGAGAAATAAATTTGTTTCTCCTGTAGCATAAAAATCTGTGTTTTAGGATTCAACGAAATCTTGTAAAGCATTTTTGCCTCTTGCTGGTTGTGGAAGTACTTTCCCTGCAAAAAAGTTGAGATATTCGAAGAAGTGGTAGTCAGTTGGCAAAAGTTCAGGTGAATGCGGTGGATGAGGTAAAACTTCATAGCCTAATTTATTTAACATTTGAAGCATTTGTTGTGTGACCTGTGGTCGGACATTGTCATGGAGAACTGGGCCCATTCTATTGACCAGTGCCAGCTGCAGGCATTGCAGTTTTTGGTGAAT